>NW_014577388.1:185156-211439 GCF_000485595.1 Priapulus caudatus
AGAGAGAGAGAGAGAGAGAGAGAGAGAGAGACAGAGAGATAAAGAGAGATGGGGAGTGGAGACGGGGGGGGGGGTAGTGGCTGCTACAAATATGGATAGATCCTAGGACTATCCACGGGCTATTATTAATACTGAAAATACAATATTTTAGCAAAGACATTAGTGCTGCCCAGGAAAAGGCGTACACGAGAAAACTTAATGGGGTACTATGAGAAACGAACTCACTCCGTCGCGCCCTCACTAGAAACAACATCGACCGAGATGAATCCATCAAAATAAACTTCCAAGCAAACATGCCTAGCCAACGTAATCAAGTGCCTTCCACCTAATTCTCAGTTACGTCCTGAAAACGCACATCGTACATGCTTGCTTGCATTCTGAGAAAAGACCTAGAAGGCATAGTGTGAGAGATGAAGATGGTGTTGTGATGTCACATGCGCTAAATGTCTCGAGTAATTCATTTCGTGTATTTGACACTTGCAATCTCATTCATGCTTAACTATGTATCGTTACAAACATATTTGGCAGGAAAAATGTTTAAAAAATAACGTTGATGCGCTTCCTCTGCGCGCCCTTAGGAGCAACATCAGGTTTTATGAGAAGACGCGACATTTCCAGTTATCTAGCCGCCCACAATTCCACCGCCGACGACGACGACATCTAGTGGTGATTATTGCAACGAGATGTGCTGCTCGCTTGTTAATGATGCGGGACTAGACGCACACTTGTCTCGAGTCAATGCGACGATCATTTAGCGACGGGTCGTTTCTGGGTCACGGCACACCTACATCTTAATGTTCGCATTCCTCTCGCACTCTGTGCTGACGCTTACCTTCTCCCATTGTCATCCGCCGTGCTAGACGCGTGATTTTCCGCAGGAAAGCTCATTAGGAGTTCTATGCGCCAAACATTCTGCTTGTCCCGCGGTGACTCAGGGTGAGTTATTTATGGCCGCGCTGCCGGCGCAACGTCGTCCCCCGCGCACAATGGCGTAGCTACGTCGCAGGCGAGGCTTTTACGGGCAATTGTGCGTCTGTAACGACCGCTCGGCCGGCATGGTTTATGGCTCCGAAATGATTTTCTGAAAGTGCCTTAGCGGCCTGTCACAAGCACGTAAGCTCGAGAATATCATCGTTTTACGGCGACTTGAGAATGATCCATACACGCTCGTAAAACAAACGCACGACTCCCCGCGCTCGCTCCACCACTCCTCCTCCTCCTCCTCTTCTTCTTCTCCTCCCCGTGCGACTCTATCGCGCGACTCAACCATCATGTCTGTCGACTTTTACTTTCACCCCGAGAGATAATTGAGATGTGAGCGAATCGAGATAGAATGGCTGCGACATTGATCTGCTCGACTGCTGTGACTGTCACCAATGGCTACGCGGTCTATACGTGGGTCTATATAACAAGACATTCAAACTGCTGTGAGACAGGCCGTCGTCCGCAAGACGTCGATTGCACACGAACGCTACCTGGTGACTATATATATATATATATATATATATATATATAAAAAAAATATATATATAATAATAATAATAATAATAATAAATAATTAATAATAAGAGGTATTATAGCTCTTGGATATTATATACTATATGTATGTGCACGTGCGTGGCCAGTGGCGTGCGTGGGCGAACGCACCAGAGGCCTCCAATATCGAGATAGCAATCGAGTTCGCCGCGCGTGCGCCAACAGTCCGGTTAGCGTTACCCGCTTGCGCGAGCGCGGACTGCCGCGTCAGTACTATAGCGTCGGCTATAATATATATAATATATATATATATATATAAAATATATATATATATATATATATATATATATAATATATATATATATATATACGTATAATAGGCGCGTTTACTTAGCGCGGCTCTCGGTAGCGATTTTACTGCTGACCAGGCGCGTATTTCATGCAAAACGAACGGCTGAGTGACAAGCCCGCTGACCAAATGAGCAATCAACGTCAAATAACTCACTCACGCGCGCACGCATATTGCCTGCCGAACATTTGTCAATCCGTCTGCGTTAAAGCCGCGCGTTTCCGGGGCAACAAACATGGCAAATGACCCTTGAAGAGAGAGAGAGAGAGAGAGAGAGAGAAAGCTGCCTCTCCGCGACGGCCTGTTAGCAATGCACATAAATAAGCGACTTAAATGGCCGTTCACGATGCGAGGGAATAGAAGAAAAGACGAGAGAGACGACAAGAAAGGAGAAGGGGGTGCGGCGGGAGAGAGGAGACAAGGAGGAGGGATGGCCGCCGTAGGTGTGGTCCTGCCAATAAAACATGGCCGCCACGACATTTATCGGCGCAATTAACGGGCGAACGTGAATGCGAGCGCGGAGACGGCCGCTTTGCTGGCGTTTAGTCGACGCGTCGCTGTCACGTTACGCGTTGATATACGGAGCGCGCAGTCCGCCGTGAGAGAAAGAGAGAGGAGGGGGGCAAGAAAGCCGCGAGAGGGAGAGAGAGCCGCGAGAGAGAGAGAGAGAGCGAGCGAGCGAGAGGAAATGGGAGGGGAAAGAGAGACAGGGGCTGGGGTAGAAAAAGTGAGCGGAGCGAGAGAGCCAGGAAATGCGAGATATAGCGCAGGATAAGGACACAGAGAAATTTTAGGAAGAATAAGAGAGGAAGAGAAAGGGGGAGAGTGTGCGGGACAGAGAATGACTTTACGAGAGAGAGGGTGGGAGGGAGAGAGACAGAGAGAGAGAACGAGCGCGAAAGGGGGACAAAGAGAGAGAGGGAGAGGGAGGGGGAGAGAGCGCGCGAGAGAGGGTCACATGGCGAGAGAGAAACAGAGCGAGAGAGTGAGATAGAGATGAGAGACAAGAGGCACATAGAAAACAGAGGGCGAGGGAAAAAGAGAGGTTGCCCAGACTAATGAAAAATAAACATAAAAATGCATGCCTGCACTCGTCGCCCGTGATTTAACAGCGCGGCAGGGCTGCTGCCAGCGCGACAAAGGCCAGCAGACTTCACGGCCTGCACACACGCTCTCAAAGCAACGCGTGACGCGGCGGTGACGCGCGTTTAAGATGGCCGACGGGCCGTGAACACTTGAGAATCCTGCTGCTGGCCGGCAAAAACGCAGCGACCGTCGTAAGACGTCACCCCCTCCGCTGGGCCGCCTAACTACCTCTAAACGCCGCGCCTTGAGGTTGGAAAGCTCCGAGGTACGCAGCCGCAAATATTTCATATATATAATTATATATATATGTATATATATATATATAACACGCACACACGCATGCGCGCGCACGCACACGCACACACACATATATAGTTTACGAGTGAGTTACACAAGAAAGGTCGAATAATGATATCCGTAATTATATCTAATCTCTTTTCGCTTTCCTTCTATCTGTCTTGCTCTCGCGCTCTCTCGATCGCTGTCTCTTCCTGTTCCACTCACTCCCCCCTGCTGTACATTGTCTTTCTCCCGCTCGCCCATTATTTCTCTATCTACCTCTCTCCCTTCTGTCTCTCTCATTTCTGCGAACTTACACACACACACATATATAAATATAAATATATGAATCACGCACGTACGTGAAAAAATCTCACACACTCTAAATAGCGCTTCGCTCCCGTCTCTCGCTCACGGGCTCTGAGTTTTATGAAGCCAAAGATGCAGTAACTTAAGTGGATTTGTGGTCTGAGAGAGAATAATTTACCATGTTGCCACGCAGTGTGAGGCAGCGCCGCCATTAAATATTTAAATGAATACGGTTGCAGCGCGAGCCAGCCAATGCACGGCTTTCTTTTCGGAAACAATTAGAGGATCTACGAACATCGGCGAAAAAAAAAGACGAGCTGAAAAATATAGCAATAGCAAGAATACGCCGTCTTGCGAACATTAGACGATATATGTGCTAAATAAATAAACAGCATGCGCACGACGCAGCAGCGCCATAGCAACAGTTTAGCGTGTTAGTCACCATTCCCGGTCTACTGCAAACATTCTATACACGAGTCAAGCCATTAGTTCACAGGTGTTTTTTAGTTTAGTATAAAACGAGATAGAGAGAAAGAGAGGTGTTGCCGTTATTGAAGCGAGAGAAATCACAGTGTGTATTAAAAACATGGAGAAGGCACACGCGCGTCTGTAAGGCTCAGCCAAACCAACTGTTCAGGCGTACACGCGTCAGGGCGCGGATTGAAACACCGCAGGACCGACCGCCGAGACCAGCCCCGCCACCGTCTCGATCTTGTCTCTTGCCCAGGAAATCCGAATTTTTTTGGGCGGAAAGAAATTTCGCATTTTCAACCGGGAAAGACATTTTTGCCCCTCCCCTCCCCCGTCGAACGGGCGGGTGTGTTCCCTGCCCGTCGTCAGCGTCGGCCGGTAGCGAACTACCGTGAAAACCCACAACGCACTGAATATTTGCTAACGACAAGATACGGGCCGGTTCGTCGGATGTTTGCAGTTGTAGGAACGATGGCTGAACGCTTGTTGTGTGGGTTGGCTGGTCCTTACCTGGTGAGTAACAGGACGACTGCTCGGAGGAGCGACGCTTGCGGGACTTAAACACCGTTACGAGCGGCGACTTACCGGCGCGGTTCGACTGGTCGATCATCGGCTGCACTATCCGCCGCCGGGCGTTGATGAACCTGCGCGCAAAACAAGAGGACAGCCGGTTAGTGTCGCGTGCAGACAAGAGGACGTTTAGACGTCGGCGAGCTTAAAGTGAATAATTTAACGTTTGTTTTGTAAGGAAGGTCGTTGGAAGATCGAAATTATCTGTATTTAATTCGGTAATTTGCTTATACAGACGTACGTACAGATAAATGAATGAATGAATGAATTAAAATAAATAAATATACATAATTAAAAAAATATATATATATTAATATATATATATATATTGTATTTCTATTTATAGTTTAGCTGCACGCTTTCATGTTACGCGGGGTTGACAGCGTTTTCGGTGATTATATATATATAATATATATATGCTACCAGGAGCGAATAAAACCCATTTTTTACTCCTGATGCTACGTAGGCATACATCGACATAAACGCAGGCAGGAGCGCACGTGCGATATTGCAGCCCGCAGGTGAAGCTATAATAAATTGCTGACCGATATCTCCACAAGTTCTCAAAGAAAGCACAGACGCACGCGGGCACTTACACGCACGCACACACTTCCCCGATGGGATGAATAAAGTAGAGAAAGTTGCCAAAATCACTACAATCTCCCGCCGATTCCCCAGATAAAAATAAATCACATTTTCGCAAAGATAAAACCGACTGTTGTGTAGGAAACACATAATATATTGCATTACGCAATGCCACGATATTTCATCATAATTACATATAATCATATCATATAATTCCATTTAAAAAGCTTTTATGTGGGCAGGAGAGACTCAGGGGGTGAGGCTCGGGCAAGCAAGGCGAGCGGGGCCGCACATGCAGCGCCGAGGTAAATACGTGAATTAGATTACCGCATTAGGGATTGAATAGAATGCTAGCCAATCTGATTACGACTATTTGGTTTGTGTTGCGTGATCTTTCGCCTCTAGCCGGCAGCGCCACACGCGGCGTGCATGTAGGAAGCAGTAGCACTAGCACGAACAGCAGCAACAGCAGCGGCAGCATCATCATCATCATCTTCATCAACAGCAGCAACAGCAGCAGCAGCGGCGGCATCATCATCATTATCATCATCATCAACAACAACAGCAGCAACAGCAGCAGTGGCGGCATCATCATCATCATCATCATCATCATCATCATCATTATCCCCATCATCACCATCAACAACAACAACAGCAGCAGCAGCGCAACGTAGCAGGGGGGAGGGGCACGTGATCTGTCAGGCGGAGAGGGAGGGAGCAGGGATTCTATTTAGTGAGAAGAGTAGAGAGACGAAGAACGGATTCTATCTGATGGTGGATAGAGCAGGGATTCGGCCTGGAGAGGGAAGTAGCAGGAAACCTAATTGACAAAGGAGGAGCAGAAAGTCTATTTGACATGGGTGGAGGCAGCAGGGAATCGATCTAAGTGAGGGAGACGAAGCGAAGAATCTACCTTCCGGAGTGGGTGAAAGCAGGGTATATATCGTGGAAGGGGAGAACGCAGGGAATCTGGCAGAGGGTGATGGAGCAGGGAGAAGGGTCCCTATCCGGTGGGAAGAGATTGAGGAGCAGGGATTCGGTATGGTGTAGAGAGGGGAAGGCAAGTCTAGCGAATCTATTAACTAGACGTGACGAAAGTAGGCAATATCATGTTTTCTGAATAGTGGAGACAGCGTGTGAGACACGCAGAGACAGCGTGTGAGACACGCAGAGACAGCGTGTGAGACACGCACGCAGAGGGACATCGAGCTGCCACCAGCAGCTGACCGATACTATGCGAAGAGACGCCGACGCGCTGAGCAAATGTTTGCGCTGGCGTCGTACGTCAGCGGTGATGATGAGGATCTGCCACATCAGCAGCGGCGGGCGCTGCAGCCCCGCTTCCGACTCCGCAGCTGCCGCAGAAGCCACGCGGAAATCAGCACTTTGCCGCGCGCGCGCACGGGCGGCCGACAAGCGACGGCCGACGTTAATCAGGAAACACGACGCGGTCAGGACGCGAGAAGAGAAATAGTCCGCCGGTGCTCGGTTGTCGCAGCACGGTTCCCCCTCTTCTTCTTCTTCTTCTTCTTCTTCTTCTTCTTCTTCTTCACCTTCTCCTCCTCCTCCTCCTCCTCCTCATCCTCCTTCTTCTTCCTCTCCTACATCCCCATATACACCTTCAAAGCCGCTCTCTCCCCTAAATATGCTTCCATCCTATCACCCTCTCCTCGTTTTTTCCCCGAAGCGTGCTCGCATCCGCTTCCTTCTCTTAAACACGCATCTTAACACCACAGCACCCCCGCTTCCACTCTTAAGATCTCTCCCGCACGTATGCTACTTCATCAGTCTTGTCAGCCAACTCGGCCACCCTCACGCACCAAGAACTTTTCACAGTTAGGTAATCAATTACTTACATAACTATAAGTTGGCTATCATACCAGCATCTCACGCAATCACGTATACTGTCAGACACCTAATAAGCTATACCACTCGGGGTTTAGCCGCGCTGCGTTCACACAGCGACGTCGTCTCTGTCACGAGCGCGTAGAGACGTGTATAGACGACGTTTGTACGTGCAGTCGGCTAGCTAATGAGATCGGTGATTAGGCGCACGGCCGTGTAGCAGACGGGTTCGCACACGACATGGATGCGTGAAAGCCATCCCTCTCCCCGTCTTTAGTCCCTGTCCTTCTCTCCCCTCTCTTTTTCTCTCTCCCCGTCTCTCTATCTCTATTTCGCGCTCTCTATCTCTATTTCGCACTCTCTCTCTCCCTGTCTCTCTCTTTCATTTTTTTCTCTCTGGACGCAACCGGCGCACCACGCTTCATCGTCTCCGTGCGTGCGTGCGTGCGTGCGTTCGTGCGTGCGTGCGTGCGTGCGTGCGTGCGTGCGTGCGTACACCGTAGACAGGAATCGCTTCGCAGTTTCCTTTCCATCTTCATTATCGCATTACTGCGCTGACGACTACCGATGGCGCGCGCGCACAAAGCACAGCGACGTCGACGACGACAGTGCGGGAGAAAATGAGAGAGCGAGCGACAGAGAGAGGGCAGAGAGAGGAGAGAGAGGGAGAGACGGAAAGAGATGTAGGAAAAAAAGCTACAGAGAGAGGAGTAGAGACGAGAGGGAAATGGAGAGAGAGCAGAGAGCAAGCGACAGAAAGATGGGGAAGACAAAGAGAGAAACAGAGCGAGAGAGAGAGGTAGGGAGATACAAGAGAAAGAGAGACAGAAGTAGGGAAAGAGGTGCGACAGAGAGAGGGGTAGAGACGAGCGAGAAAGGGAGAGAGAGAGGTAGGGAGAGAGCGACAGAGAGAGGGGTAGAGACGAAATATAAAGAGAGAGAGAGAGAGAGAGAGAGAGAGAGAGAGAGAGAAAGGGGGAGAGAGAGAGAATCCAGCCATGCAGAGCGTAATATCTATAAGTGCATAAAGCCATAGTCGCCCTGTACGCGTACGCGTGCGCGTTTGTCCCTGCGTGCTAGCACATGTGTGCGTTCCTGCGCATCCGTGTGTGTACGTTTATGCGTGCGAATGCGTGCGTACGTTCGCGTGAGTCATACACCGTACCGGCGGTGGTCGGGGGATGCCCCTGCGCCTCTGCTGCCGCTGCGGCGCGCTACGTACGTATCCCGGCATTTATTAATCCGTCGCTGATTAAGACAAATGCCGCTGATTAGGTCCTAGATATGCACCGTCGGCACTCGGCGAGCGACCGCCTAATGGACGAAAAGCAGCCGAAATGAAAACAAATGGCATCGGCAAGCGCATTTTCGCCGACGCAGCGCATGACCCGCCGGTCTCCGGGGTCACATTGCGCGCCGAAGCCGCGCGCGGGCACGCCGTTATTTGCGAAGAGTTTTCGTAACGAAACGTAATAAGACGCACGGAGAGAAAAATGGCCGGCAGCCAACGCGACCCTCTCGCTCGTCGTCGACGCTGCCGCCGCTGCCGTCTGCTCGCAGCCTCTTCATCCGCGAGCATCTTACGAACATCGCGAATCCAAACGCAGGACTGTCTTCATGCAGCCGGACGCTGCGGGGTCGAGCCGAGATGGAGCCACGCTCCGTGAGAAAGCCATTCTTAGATGAAACTTATGTTCACAGATGAAGCCACAGTCAGAGATGATGCTTTACACAGATATGAAGCAATGTTCCGTGCTGAAGTTATGCTTATACAGACAACGCCATACTCTAGGATAAGGCAATACTCAAGAGATTAAGCAATACTTCCAAATGGAACCATATTCGGCGATGAAACAATTGTGAGGAATAAAACCACGATAGGAAATGAAACCACGATAGGAAATGAAACCACGATAGGAAATGAAGCCACGCTAGGAAATGAAGCCCCGCTCACAGATGAAGCCATCGCCACAGATAAAACCGCAACGTTATAACATAAAACCATGCTTATAGACGAACTCATATTACTGATGAAGCCATTATCCGTGCGAGCCCGTTCATCTTAATTGCTCAGGTGCAGGCGGCGGAACGCATGTTGTACGGAGGGTTTTATTTTCAGCCGCTGAGGAAACACAGCGTTCCTAGTGTAACACCTAGTGACCCATTCCCCTACTTACAGACACCCTCTCTACATACAGATCCCATGCCGTACACACAGACCCCATCCCTTATACAGACTCCCTCCCTTAAATACAGACCCCTTTCTTTATATACAGACCCCCTACCTTAAATACAGACCCCTTTCTTTATATACAGACCCCCTACCTTAGATACAGACCCATTTCCTTACATACATGCCCGCTTCTCCTACATCCTTATACGCCCTTCCCCCCACAGATGCGAGTGATCGAAGCGTAGCGAGTGAAGTTTAGAGAAATTTATTGGCAACACATGATGGGCTGGTTCATTATTACACGCGGGGCGGAATTTTAGTAGCGGTAACCCGAGCGTAACATTTAACGACGGCTCCGCTTACGTTATGTACACGCACGCACACACGCACGCACGCACGCACGCACGCACACACGCATATATATATATATATATATGATTCTGTAAAGCGTATACGTGTCTTCTGTGTGTGAGCGCCGTGCGTGCGTGCGTGCGTGCGTGCGTGCGTGTTTGTGTGTATGTGCGTTTGTGTGTCAGCATGCGTACGTGCACGAGAGTGCGCGTACGCGCGTGTTTGAATGCGCATGTGTGTACAGAGGCTGTATACGGAACTTTCATATCCTACGAGAATTTCCGCGCCGGAAAGTTTCACAAATTTCGTCGACCGTTACGAACTGATCTCGATAATTTACTGACCTGTCAAGGGAACGAGTAGGGGCAGCGATAGGGTGAGAGCAGTGGGTTGCGAAGGGCCGACGTTAGCCCTAGATAGGGTTAGCATCACAGCCACCGGGAGAGCAGCAGACCAAAAAAAGCCCTAGAGGGAGATGTGGTGAGAGGCGGTGGGGTTGAGAGGGGCGGGGTGAGGGGGGAGTATGGTGTGAGGGCTGGGTTGAGGAAGGAGTGAGGTGAGACATGTGGGTTGGGAGGGGGTGGGATGAAGAGGGGCGAGGTAAAGGGGGGTCGGTTGATAAGGTTGGGTGAGCGGGATGAAGAGGGGTGAGGTCAGAGGGATGGCTTAAAGGCGGGTGAGAGGCGTGAGGTACCAGGGAGTGGATTGATCGGGGGTGGATGAGAGAGGGTTTGGTGAAGAGGAAATGAAGTGCTTAGAAAGATGTGGTGAGAAGGTGTGGGTTGAGAAAGGGTGACATGAGGTGAGGGAGAGAAGTAAGGTGAACGCGGGTATGCAGGGCTACACAGCAGCGTGCGATTAGGCAGACACACACCGCACCATCATTTTCACACGAGCACACACGCCGCCAAACCGATGGAGATTTTCACACAAGCCCCCCTACATTTACACGAATCACGCGCCCCGTACCACGTCCTACACGCTGCTGGTGGCAGATTCTCAAACGGCGATTGTGAAAAAGCTCACGCCCGACGTGAAGGCATCTTCGTAAATCTCTCACGCCGTCGGCCGTAACCTCGGATTACATCGCGCAGGGCCGATGAAATATACACGCATTACAAAATTATCGCGCCAAGGGATATCCCAGCGCGGGCGCGACGGTGGCGTCCCCTACACCCCCGATCGCCACACTAAAAAGACGCATCTCCTCAGTTGGTTGTGGCCTAGTCTGGGGCGGGCGCGGGCAATGAGAATTTATTATAGTTTAGGATGTGGTTTGAAATATGGCCGTCCCGAGTGTGCGTGAGTGTTTTTCCCCCGCCGATATGGTTTATGAGATAGCAGAGGAACTCTCCGTCCTCCCTCCCATGATCTTCGATTCACCATGCTTTATGAGGTGGTAGTCCTCTCTCCGCTGTTCCGCCATTCCTCGCTGTGGTTTATGAGATAGCATTCTCCCTCTCCTCCTCCCCCTCTCCGTTCGCTGCTACGGTTTACTGTCTAGTTTCCCCATCCCGCTCCTTCCTATGGTTTACGAGATATATCGCTCCCTCTCTTCCCCCGTCTCCCATCTCTGCCATGTTTTACGAGCTTGCTTCCCCATTTTCTCCGCCTTTCTTGCCTCCCATCCCCGCTCCGTTTTCAGAAATTCGAAATGCGGAGTCAGAGATGCGACTAAAATAAACAGAACACGATACGCTCCCTGCGTTAGCTGCTGCTGCTGCTGCTGCTGCCGGCGGCGCTGCCACGGCGCGCACCTCCCACCTGGTCATCAGTCGAAGACGACGGCCCATCCGCGGCCGTAAATCACGGCCCGAATGTAGGCTAATGGCCAGTTTATGTCCGTCAGAAATGTCCCGGCCGCGGTTTTACGATCCCAACCGAGCCATCAGCGCAGCGGGACGGTGGGATGGGGGGGGGGAGATCGAGATGCGGTGGTGGATAGTGTCGGTAGGAAGGCGGTAATGAGGGTAGGGAGAGGGCCCCCCGAACGAAATGTGCCAGTACAACGTCGCGCAAAGGATCTGTAGGAGAATGGGCGAGAGCGAAAGATAGAGTGGAGCGAGAGATGAGGCGAGAGAGAGAGAGAGAGAGAGAGAGAGAGAGAGAGAGAGAGAGAGAGAGTGAGAGAAAGGGGGCAGGAGGGAGGGAGAGAGTGAGTGAGAGGGAGAGAGAGAGTGGGCGAAAGGGAGGGAGGAAGAGAGGAAGATATAAAGGGGGAGATATAGAGGAGGATAGATGGGAGGAGAAGGCAGCTAGTGACGATCACATTTCACCGAATATGGTCCTGACACTCCGCTGTAGGTATTACTACTATTAATGGTTTAACACAGGAACGTCCTTGTTTAGTCTCCTTCATAAGAGCAGCGTGTTCGAACGTCATGTCAACTCGAAGAGAACCATACATCACATTACCTATTACTGCACAGATCACCTTTGCTTTAACTACCCCCACAGGCAAACAACGACCGTGAGTAACTTGGCGAAACGCCGATGCTTAATCGCAGCACTAACCATAACACTAGCACTAACACTAACACTAACACTAACACTAACACTAACACTAACACTAACACTAACAATATTCATATCTATTAACCCTATAAGCACATATGTAATATTATATATAACGATCCCTAACCCATTACCCCCCTACCCTCGGCCGTATCCTACGTTTATGCCCAACATTGCAAACACCTTAAAAAATTAACGCCTTGTCTTAAAACCGGCGGTGAGGGCGGAGCACCAGGATCGGAAAAACTATTATAATTTTTTCACACTCATGAAAAAATTTACGACGCTACCGAGCACGGGGTTTGCTCGCTCTCTCTCTTTCTCTCTCTCTAGCGTCTCTCTCTCTCTCTCTCTCTCTCTCTCTCTCTCTGTCTTTTTCTCTATCTATCTCTCTCTCTCTCTCCCTTTTTCTCTCTCTCTCTCTCCCGTTCTCTCTCTCTCTCTCTGTCTCTATCTCTCTCTCTCTATCTTTGTCTCTCTTTATCTATTTCTCTCTCTCTCTATCTCTTTCTCTCTCCCTTTCTCTCTATCTCTCTCTCTCTATCGCTATCTCTTGCTCTCTCTCTCTATCGCTATCTCTCTCTCTCTCTCTCTTTCTCTCCCTCTCTCTCGCTCTCTTTCCCTCTCTCTCCCTCTCTCTCCAGGTCTCTCTCGTCCCGCTATCTCTCGTGCGTATGCAGATTTAATATACCAGTGAATAATACGTCCGAAATTGCCGTAGAATATTGGTTCCGTTACAATCAGCATTCCCTCGTCACTGTTGAAAACGTGTCAAACTCCGTTTAGATTATTTACTCCTGATATATAAATATATATATCATATAATTTTAAAATTAATAAATAAATAGGTATAGGACCCTTATTTAATTAAAATAAGTAGAACGTTAAAATGTTTTTTTTACGTTAAATGTTGGTTTTTACGTCCCAGAACATCACTAATCCAGTTTTTGACATTATTGCAAACTAACGGTTAATATCTGCTACAATACTATTGCTAAAAATCACATACCAAATGCATTTTAGAATCCAGCAATATATATATATATCAAGAGTCCATAATAGAACATTTCTATTATGGACCCTTGATATATATATATATAATCTTTAGAATATATTTCACCAGTAGTATCTGTTAAAGAAACACATAGTGTAACGAGTTTGGACTGCTTACTTTTCCGTGTCATCTGCTGCCTACAGTATATATATACGAAGGCGAACATGTTCACGAGGGAATCGTGGGCCGTAATTTCGCAGACGACGCGCGTGGCGGCGCTGCGGTATCTATGTGTTCGCAACAGCCGAGGTTGTGTGCGCGTGCCATGAAGACGCCGCAGCAGCGAACAGAAGGGCTGGTGCTCCATTAGGGAGCGTTTCCCACTTTAATGTCATTATAATGTCCTGATATAAAAGAGATATAAAGGAGGGCGTGGATCGAGATTCAAGGGGGGTATATAGATCATGAAATAGATATCAAGGGGCGGCCGTGCATCGAATATCAATTACATATCAACGGGGGCGTATATATGAAATAGATATCAAGGGGGGGTTATATAGGGTATATAGATGGCGAGCAAGCAATTGAGACTTGGGGTTATGTTCGCTTCGTTTTCGCTGGACTTCGTGCACTCGAGCAAGCGAAATACAGAGCGGGGCCATGTTCGCCTTCGTTTGGCTGGACTTCGTTGCTCGAGCCAAGCGAAATACGCGACCGAGGCCATGTTCCTTCGTTTCGCTGGACTTCGTTGCTCGAGCAAGCGAAATACCCGGAGCGGGGCCATTTTCGCTTCGTTTTCGCTGGACTTCGTTGCTGCGAGCAAGCGAAATACGGAGCGACGGCCAATGTTCGCCATTCGTTATTCGCTGGACTTCGCTGCACTTTCGTTGCTCGAGCAACGCTTAAATACAGAGCGGGCCATGTTACGGCTTTCGTTTCTGCTGCGACTTCGCTGCACTTCGTTGCCTCGAGCAACGCGAAATACACGACGGGCGCCATGCTGTCGCTTCGTTTCGCTGGACTCGCTTGCGAATCGCCGCAACCGAAATACGGAGGGGCGGCCATGCTCGCTGTCGATTCGCTGCGACTTCGTTGCCTCGAGCAATGCGAAATACCAGAGCGGGCCATGTTCGCTTCGTTCTCGCTGACTCTTCGCTGTCACTTCGTTATGCTCGAGCAAGCGAGAATAACAGAGCCGGGGCCATGTTCGCTTCCGTTTCGCTGCTGGACTTCGCGTTCGCTCGCGCACCGAAATACGGAGGGGGCCATGTTCGCTTGTTTTCGGCTGCGACTTCGCGTTGCTTCGACCAGCGCGAAAATACGAGCGGGGCTCTTCCCTTCGTTTCTACTAGCCTTCGCTGCTCGAGAAGCAAATACACCAGCGGAGGCGCCATTTTGCTTCCGTTTCGCTTGGACTTCGCTGGTCGAGCCAGCAAATTAGAGACGAGGGGTAGTGTTCGCATCTCCTTGCGAGGAACAGAGAGGAGAGGACGAAGAGAAATGGAGGCGAAAGAGGCGAGTGAGAGAGAATGACAGAGTGAGAGTAAGCAGATAAACATCGTTACAGAGAGAGATAGAGTGAGGTAGAGTGGTAGCAGGCGGAAGACAGGGAGACAAGAGATGGCATAAGAGAGCAGAAGAGAGAGGCGAGTGAGCGGAGACAGAGGAGAGAGTTAGAAGGAGATAGAGCAGGCATAGGGTAAGTCAAAGAGGGAGAGATAAGAGGAGAGAGGAGAGATAGAAGGAGAGAGAGAGGCGGGGAGTTAGAGGCAGAGAGAAGTGAGGTAGAGTGAGAGAACGATTAGATAGAGGCACAGAGAAAAGCCGAGGAGAGCAGAAAGAGGTGGGCATTGAGAAAGACATGACCTCGTAGTTCCATCCCGAGAAAGCAGAGAAAGAGAAGGCGGCAGAGGAGAGCGATGTGTCGCTGTGAGAGAGAGAGACAAGAGAAAAGAGAGAGAAGAGAGGAGAAGAGAGAGAGAGAGACGACCGAGAAGAGACACGAGGAGAGAGAGAGAGAGATGGGTGAGAGAAGAGAAAGAGTGAGAGAGGCGTAGTTTTGTTGACAATGTGTGTCTGCAAATCTAATGGTCGTAAGCGGCTTAGACACATTGCACCTGCTGACAGTGTCCGTGTGTGCGCGTGTACACACGCCCCGCCCAGAGAAGCTCTATCTGACTGTTCTCTCCACTCTCTTCTTACAAATTGCTAATTCTATACTATAGCGAACGAAGCCACCTGTTCATACTGTAATCTGTTCACAACTCCGAATCGACTGGCGGAATGATACAACAAGTTTATTTCACATCACAATACTAGTCTTTACCTCCTGTGGTCGCGGTGTGTTCCGTAGAATAGATGCCTAGCGTCCTTCTGTGCGTAACTCGCTATAATATGAACTCATAATTATATCTTCCTAACCCACATTTAACTCATTTCATTGTCATTTAACACGGTATATCGTGACGGTAGCGAGGCTACGTAACACGCACAAGGCCTACATCATTTTATCGGCTAGGGCATTGTTACAATCGGGAAATGGCCACACTCAAAACCGGCCGCCGTGCAGTTGAGGAACGTAATTATTTCGTTGACTTCCTTTGTCTATTTACTTTAATCAATTATTATTTTTTTAATATTTTGTTGATGCAAATTATTCTGTAATTATTTATTTATTTAAAATTAATTTAGCGCACTCACACGGTACACATATTTAATAATTCTCGTTACGGGCGGGAGCACAATATCATTACGCTAAACACAGGGACAGATACGGACCACACACAGCAGCACACACATTCTGTTTTGTGTTCTGTTTCATGTAAAAACTGACGAAAATACTCGAATAAGTATCTTTTACGGTTTTTTCAAACCAAGTATATTAATTGGAACAAAGTAAACATGATACAGCTAACAACTATATATACGTTTAACGTTTACAAATTCCTACAATATCAAACTATACACACACATGCACACGCGCACGCACACACTCGTACGCACCACACGCGCGCGCGCGCACACACACACACACACACTCCATCAACAAGCACGCCGAATATTACAGCCGCACACGGACAGCAGCAGGCAATGCTTGACACGTACACACTGCAGCTGACCAACAGCCATGCACACAAGCAAGAACAAACTACCACATGTGCCCGGGGAACACAAGACACCGACACAGACATAAGCGGATCAACGAAGCTACGGGAATGAGAGGCGAATAGAATCAACATGTTTAAACTCCTTGTTTGTACTACATGTTCATACTCCAAGGAGGTTGGCTACTCGTTGTTGGGGGTCGCACAACACACACAACATAAAGCAACGAACATTCAATAATTAAATAGCATTCATTAATAAACATAAAATAATATTATAATCATAACATTGTTTGAATGCAAGCCTACTATTTCAGCTGTTATTATAATATTTTGATTACAATAATGTCCATACTATGGCAGCTAAAATACCATTTACACATGAAACAGGAGTCACGCATATATTTTTTCTTATTAATATCAAATGGTACTTCGATTGAAGGTTTTCATATATATTAATAATAAGAAATATAAGAAATTATGATACATGTTTATTCCCTAGCTGCTGTCTCTCAAATGGAAAGCTCCCTACCCGCTCTGTATTTCGCTTGCTCAGCGCAACGAAAAGTCCAGCGAAACGAAGCGAACATGGCCCGTCTGTATTTCGCTTGCTCGAGCAACGAGTCCAGCGAAACGAACTGCGAACATGGCCCCGTCTGTATTTCTCTTGCTCGAGCAACGTAAAGTCCAGCGAAACGAAGCGAACATGGCCCCGCTCTGTAATTTCGCTTGCTCGAGCAACGAAGTCCAGCAAACGAAGCGAACATGGCTGGCCCGCATCTGGTATCTTTCGCTTGCTCGAGCAACGAAGTCCAACGAAACGAAGCGAACATGGCCCCGCTCTGTATATCGCTTGCTCGAGCAACGAAGTCCAGCGAAACGAAGCGAACATGGCCCCGCTATGTATTTCGCTTGCTCGAGCAACGAAGAAGTCCAGCGAAACGAAGCGAACATGGCCCCGCTCTAGATCTGTATCTCGCTTGCTCGAGCAACGAAGTCCAGCGAAACGAACCGAACATGGCCCCGCTATGTATTTCGCTTTGCTCGAGCAACGAAGTCCAGCGAAACGAAGCGAACATTGGCCCCGCTCTGTATTTCTCCTGCCTCGGCAACGAAGTCCAGCGAAATCGAAGCAGGAACATGCCGGTCTGATATTTCGCTTGCTCGAGCAACGAAGTCCAGCGAAACAAAGCAACATGGCCCCGCTCCGTATTTCGCTTGCTCGATGCAACGCAACGTCCAGCGAAACGAAGGAACATGGCCCCCGCTCGCGTTAATTTCGCTGCTCGAGCAACGAAGTCCAGCGAAACGATAGCGCATGCCCCTCTCTGTATTTCGCTTCCATCGGAGCACGAAAGTCCAGCGAAACGAACCGCGAACATGGCCCGCTCTTGTAATTTCGCTTTGCTCGAGACAATCGAAGTTTCAGCCGAAACGCAACGAGAACATGGCCTGCCCGCTGCTGTATTTGCTTGCCTTCGACAACGAAGTCAACGGACGAACGAACATTGGCCCCACTCGTGTATATCGCTTGCTTACGAGCAACGAAGTCCAGCGAAACGAGCGACATGCGGCCCCGCTCTGTATATTTCTTGCTCGAGCAACGAAGTCCATGCCACAACGAATGTGAACATGGCCCCGCGTCTGTTATTCGCTGCTCGGCAACCGAGTCCAGCGAAACGAACGGAACATGGCCCTAGCTCTGTATATTCAATTTGCTCGCAGCAACGGAAGTCCACGAGCCGAAACGAAGCCGAACATGGCCCCGCTCTGTATTTCTGCTGCTCGAGAACGAAGTGCAGCGAAACGAAGCCGAACATGGCCTCCGCTCTGTATTCGCTTGCTCGAGCAACGAAGTCCAGCGCGAACGAAGCGAAAACATCGGCCCGTTCGTATTTCGCTTGTCGAGCAACGCAAGTCCACGAAACGAAGCGAACATCGGCCCCGCTCCTATTTCGCTTGCTCGCAGCAACGAAGTGCCAGCGGAAACGAAGGAACATGGCCCGCGCCCTCCGTATTTCGCTTGCTCGAGCAACGAAGTCCACGAAACGCAAGCGAACATGCGCCTCGCGTGCCGTATTTTCGGCTTGCTCGAGCAACGAAGTCCTAGCAACCGAAACAAAGCGAACATGCGCCCCCGCTCATGTATTTTCGCTTGCTCGAGCAACGAAGTCCCAGCGAAACGAACGCGAACCATACCCAGTCTCAAAACTTGCTCTGCCTCCTCCCTATATACCCTATATAACCCCCTTCGATAATCTATTTCATATATAACCCCCCTTGATATGTAATTGGATATCGGATGCCACCCCCCTGATTATCTATTTCATATCAAACCCCGCCTTGATATCTAATTTATTCAATCCAAACCCCCCTTTACTATCTCTTTTATAATCACGATATAATGACATTAAAGTGGGAACGCTCCTGAATAGTTGGAGCGTTTAGCCGAACAGGAAGCGTATTTAGCGACCTCGGGCCGTGGCCCGAGGGCGAAATGGCGAGTAGAATCGTGGCGAATGATATAAATCTAAGCTCGAAAACAGTCGAGAAGTGCTCGTACTGTTGTGTGTATCCTTTCCTTCATCTCTCTTCTCTCTCTCTCTCTCTCTCTCTCTCTCTCTCTCTCTCTCCTCTCTCTCTCTCTCTGCTCTCATCTTTCTCTGCTTCGCGTGTAAGCGTCGCGATGGGTTGAGGTGTGTGTGTGTGCGCACGTGTCTGTGCCTGTCATGTTGACGTGACCTGTGTGTTGTGGTGTGGTGTGTTGTGTGGTTGATGTGTGGTGTGGTTGTGTCGTGTGCTCGTTGCTGTGTGCGTGTGTGTGCGGTGTGTGCCCACTGTGTGTGTGGGTGTGCTGTGTATATGTATGTGATGTGTGTGTGCGTGTGCTACGATGGTTGTGTTGTGTGTGGTGGTTGTCTGTGGTGTGTGTGGTGGTGTGTGTGTGTGTGTGGCCACATGGCCTGTGTGTCGTGTGTGCGCTCGGTGTGTGGGTGTTGTGTATATGACACAACATCGTGTGCTGTGTGTGTGTGTGTGTGTGTGTGTGCTTGTGGTGTCTTGTGTTGTGTGTGTGTGGCCCCGGTTGTGTATGTGTTGTGTGTGCTCTGTTGTGTGTGTGACGTGTGTGTGATGTGTGTTGTTTGTGTATGTGTGTGCAATATTGCCATTATATCTAAGTATTAATAATATATATTATATTATAATAATACAGCGTTGATACTGAACAAGATATAACGCGATATTACTTGCCCTCAAAAGAACATAAATCGCAATAAATAACAAACCTTCGTTTGTCTAAAGTCAGGTTATACTATACTATTGTATTTTATATAATAGCCTATTATATATATATATATATATAATTATATATATATAATATACATAATTATTAACAAGAGCTAATAATACTATAATATATAACTAATTAAAAGTGTTTATTTAGCTCTTGATTTAATGATAGAACGTATTTCCACAGGGTTTTAGTTCCTTTTGTTTTTTATTTTTTTTTTTGTCTTTCACTACATTTTTTATTTTTTTTTTTCTTTTGTTTGTTTTATTTTTTCCTTTTTCTTGTGTTTTTTTTTTTTTTTTTTTTATTTCTTTTTTTCTTTTCTCTCTTTTTTTTGTTTTTTTTTTTTTTTCTGTTTATTTAGTTTTGCTTCTTTTTTTTTTTTTCTTTTTTTTTATACTTTTATTTTTTTTTTTTTCCTTTTCGTATTCTTGTTCTTTTTTTTTTTTTGTTATGTCCTTTTTTGTTTTTTTTTACTTTTGTTTTTATAGTTCTTTTTATTTTTAGAAAAAAACAAGAAGAAGCCAAATAGATAACCCCCCCATAATCATCTCTATCGTATTTCTATCTATCTCCCGCGCACATCAGCGCGTGGCTGGCGATGGGGCGATGACGATGGGCGACGTTGCGATCGATTCGGCCGGTGAGCTATGGCCGTTAACGGCAAGGCGCTGGCCAGCGTCTTATGACTGGACGTCGAGCTGGACGATTTCATTGAGCTCCTAATGATTCGTTAGTGACTGTAAAAACTGGTTGGGCTTCTGCGTCTCGTGTACTGGCAAATCGTCTCTTGACTGTCACCGAACAATTATTTTATGTCGCCGATCATCAGCGCCTGCCCTGCTTGTTGCTACTGATGTTGTTGCGGCCTGTATGCGCACATGAGGTTGCTGATGGGGTCAGGTTCCGCGCTGAGGTGCGCGGTGTGCAAGCGGACAGGCGCACGCATGAGCATAGCAGCACGCATATATATTGATGTATATATATATATATAGGTATATATATATCAAAATAAATTATATATATATATATATATATATATATTAGTATATATATACTATATATTAATATGGAGAGATGAGAGGAGAGGACGAGACGAGAGAGAAAAAGAGAACGAATAAAGAGGATAAGGATATAAAATTCCTGCTGGGCTATTATAGTATAAAGATTTAGAACATGAATAAAGATTGAATTCACTGATGCAATTATCTTTGAATGACTCCATTGTACGTGCAATGTGTTGGAGACTGGATGATCGAAAATTCAATTCGTCTGCATAACTTAACATCAGTTAGCTAAATCTTTTTTGCGTTTGTTATAATATTATATATATATGTATATATATATATATATAATATATATATAATATTATATATATATATATATAAATATATATGTGTTGTGTGTGCGTGTGTGCGTGCGTGCGTGTGTGTATGCGTGCGCGTGCGTGCGTGTAGAGAGAATAGAGAACGATTGAAAGAAAAATAGAGACTGAGCGGGAGAGAGATAGAGAGACAAACAGACAGACAGACAGAGAGGGAGAGAGGGAACGAGAGAAAGGACAGAATAACTACAGCTGCATGCGACAGGCAGAGGCAAACTCTGCGCTCTCTCTCTCTCTCTCTCTCTCTCTCTCTCTCTCTCTCTCACTGGAAGAGGTAGTCAGAGCGAGCTGGGCGCGGGAAGGGTAATGAGACACCGGTTTAATGGCGCTCGCTCGGCGAATCTCCAAACTTACAAACACGCAGCCTAAATCGCTAGACACACAAACGGCCGCTGGGGTGTTTATTATGTTTACCGTGGCGCGCTGCGGACTCGGAAAATAAACGCGCGGGTCGTCGATAGCGCTTGTTAGTAGGGTTCACAACACGCATCGTCATGCCCTCCCTGCCTGCCTGCGTGGTCGCAGCAGACCCGCGCTGCGAGCAACATAAACTGTTTACGTGCAGGAGGGCTTTAGGCGGTAACGGCGGGCGCGTAACAGAGATTAGCTCACTTACGATGGACTTAGTGGCGCCCTAACTCCGCGTAGTTATATATGCACGGACGTACATGCGCGCGCACACACGCACGCACGCACGCACTCGGACGTAGATGAAACCAGGAATACCATCGTGGTATGCTCCCCGAATCGTAGCGTTTAGTTCGCAAAGAAATGTTGAGAAGAGAACCGATAAAACATGGCCAGTAGATGCAGGAGATTGGTAGGATGTAGCATTGGAAACGATGTGGGAGACAGACAGGAAGGGTGGGTGGGTGAGGTAGAGGGTAGAGTTTGTGATCGAGGGAGCAGGCAATAGGGCAATGAATAAACAAAAGAAACGTGAAAGGAAGAGGATAGCGTGAGATGGATGGAAAATGGATGGAGTAGGAAAAGTTTTGGCGCGCGGATGAGAAGGGGTTAAAGTACGAGCTAGGCCTAACCGAGGACAACGTGTTTATAAACAGATGGTCACTCTGGCTCTCCACAGCCGAGCAGTGATCGTAAATAACTCGACGGAGCAGTAACACCATTCCCAGGCGTAACGACAGGTCAACCTACACGTCCCGAGGGACATTTTCAGTTCCAACACTACCCCGACCACCCACCACCCACACCCTGCTTCCCACCCTCATCTGCACCATCCACTCACCGACTGATACCAGCATCACCCACCACCCACATACCACCACCCACCACCCACCACCCACATACCACCACCCACCACCCACATACCACCACCCACCACCCACATACCACCACCCACCACCCACATACTACCACCCACATCCATTCACCTACCTTCGCCCATCACCACCCAAGCATTACTCACCACAACCACATACACGCATCCGCCCACATACCCCCAGCACCACCCGAGCATTTACCACCCCAACAACACCTTGTGGTTAGTGGGGCCCATCCACCGACCGGCCTGGTCCGAACCAATGCATCGACTTGTACCCGGTAAACTGACATCACCACCCAACCACCGACCGACCATCTTGGCCACCGCCCTACACTACCAGCCATCCACCGACACTATAACATCCACCCACGCCACCACCCACCGACCCATCCGCCCTACATTAACACCCACCCTCCGACCGACCCATCCACCGTCTGACCCTAACACCCACGACGATACTTTACCACCCACCCCCCGACCTATCCATCCACCACTCTACACTCCCACCCACCATGATACCCTTCCTCCCACCCACCGATCCTCCCTTCCACGCCCCCACCGACCTATCCATCTACCACCCCACACTCCCAGCGGCCATCCTACCCTTCCTCCCACCCACCGATCCTCCCTTCCACACCCCCAGCGATCGATCCTTCCACCACCCTACACTCCCACCCATCATCCTACTCTTCCTCCCACCCACCGATCCTCCCTCCCACGCCCCCACCGACCTATCCATCTACCACCCCACACTCCCACCCACCATGATACCCTTCCTCCCACCCACCGATCCTCCCTCTCACGCCCCGACCCTCCCTCTCACGCGCCCACCGACCGATCCTTCCACCACCCATCATCCTACTCTTCCTCCCAACCACCGATCCTCCCTCTCACGCCCCCACCGACCGATCCTTCCGCCACGCTATAGTCTCTGCAGACTGTACTCGCTGCGTTCACGCGGCTGCAGCGCTATCTAGCCGAAATGAAGTTAGCGGGAGTTGGCGACTGGCGATCGCCGAGGCTGCGGGATTAAATATTTACCCCCGCCTGACAGCAGCGTGATGAATGACTTTCATTTCATGTCTGCAACTTTTTCGCCATTAGCGGCCTTAATTGCACAAACACGGCGGAGGGAGAGCGGCACCGGGCCAGCTGCGGAGGTCACACGGCAGCAACAAGTGGATGGGCGATAGAAGGCGGGCGGAGCATCACCGGATCTTCACCCCGTTACTGTCACTCCTTGTCCCGACCCTGGGGGGAGGTGCCGACGTCCTGCCTCCAGGTATGTAGGCTACGACGACTGTCTGCATGTGATATAGTTCAGATGCAGCCCGTCTATCCTACCTACACACGGTGTGCTGATTGAGCAACCACGGTTCAACTCAAATCTCTCCTCCTCTCTTCCTCCATTTTCTCTCTCTATCTCTCTCTTGCTATGTGCCTGCCTCTTTATCTCTCTCCCCGCACTCTCTCGCGCTGTCTCTCAACCCCTCTCCCTCGCTTCCACCCTAATTCTCACTCCCTCCATCTCTCTCGCTCCCAACCTCATCCTCACTCCCCTCCCCACCTCTCTCCGTATGTTCACACGCCTGGCAGGTCACCTCTTAATAGATAAGCCTTTGAGAAAACGTGAGAACATTCTGATCGGCAATGAAACCATAACTCACCAGTTATTAACCTGTAGAATAGTGAGTCCTGTATCTGATGCCAACTGCTTCTTTTGATCTTCCGACGGGTACGGGTGCTGCAATGGAGGGACAAAACAACATTACACGTATGTTAATTACCCAACGGTGTCACGCGAACGCAGGCTACTGAGATATGACGAATCATCATATGACGACTACATCACGTGAGAAGCATAAAAACGCACGGACGAAAAAATGCCAATGTTATCAACTCGAATTACTTTAATGATTACACTTGGCGAAGATTCTTCTCGACAGGGATAACATATCATATATGTCTTCATATAACGGCTATCACCAAAAGAAGATGTAACTAAGAAACTAACGCCAAGGCAGTTTGAAAGCCTCTTCACCCGAATTCACATAATCTAATCAAAATTGTAATTTCAGCATCAAAATGGCACACTAGCTACTCCTATGCCATGCGTGCGAAACTCACATCAAACACGTATCAAAATCATTCAAAATATCAAACGTATCAATATCAAAGTATGTATTCTCAAAAATTAAATCAGCGACTCGAACCGCCGCCGCAACAAACACAACAACAACAACAACAACAACAACAACAACAACAACAACAACAACAACAACAACAACAACAACAACAACAACAACAACAACAACAACAGCAACAACAACAACAACAACAGCAACAACAACAACAACAACAGTAGCAGCAGTAGCAGCAACAACGACAACAACAACAACAACAACATCGACAACAGAAACAGCAACAACAACAATTAATTCATCACAGCGTAATGAACAATCAAGTGTGTGCTGCTATCGCGCGAACAAATTAGCATCCTCCTTTCGGAGGGGAAAACGAGCGCGGCTTTACTGTTCACGTGCTTGCGTGCGTGCGTGCGTGCGTGCGTGCGTGCGTGCGTGCGTGCCTTGTCGCTCCCATTAAGCCTAAGGGCTCCATCAGCGTGACGTCGGGCCTCACTCTCTCATTTAGAAAACGTAATTTGAAGAGGTCGGAGACTCCGCGGACAGCTCTTGCCGGCTCGCCGCCTGTCTCCCGAGACGCGCTGTCATTTAGCCACGCCGCGATGCCAGTGCGAGCGAGAGAGAGAGAAGGGAGGAGAGATGCGGGGAGAGGAGGGGAGAGGAGGGGAGAGGAAACGCAACGGAGATAGAGAAAGGAGCGGGAAAGGGGGGAGATAAAGATAGATAGAGAGTGAAGGGGAGGGAGCAAGAATGGGAAGAGAGAGAGAGATAGAGAGAGAGAAAGGGGGAGAGGTGGAGAGAGAAGGCAGAGAGAGTGATGGGGCGAGGGAGAGAGGGGACAGTTATAGATAAATAGATAGATAGATAGATAGATAGATAGATAGATAGATAGATAGATCGACAGACAGACAGACAGACAGACAGACAGACAGACAGATAGATGTCAATATTCTTATATAAGCATCTCCGGCGGTCTAATTATTAATCGTCTATCTTTATCTTCATCACTTCCTCTTATTATTTCTATCGCTGTCTCTCTCTCTTTCTCTCGCTCTCGTTCACTCTCGCTTTCGGCCTTTCCCGCTTGCTTTCCCTTTTTTCCCAGCAACTTCCGTATTGGTCCATAAAAGGTGGGTCGCTGAAACCACCGGAGCCTCGTGGAGGCGGTGCATGTACACGATGAGACCATATAACGTGTGTGTTAGTTAGCCGGCGTTTTTTATGCGATGCGAATCATTGCGATTAGTGAGTCGTCGGCTGCCATAAAGTATCGCTTATTGCGTCGACGCGCGCGCCGCGTGGCGACCGCAGACTTTATTACATATACCGGCACGTGCGCGAAGGCAATGAGACGACCGTAACGCGGTGGTGACAACAAACGCGCCGGCTCTCTCCCCGTACGACACTTTGCGGTGGTAATTGAAACCCTTGCCCCCCGTGCGTGGCGCGGCGAGCTCGGGATGCGACCGCGGGAGGCTGCGCGGGCTTTATGGCTTCGCATGTCATCGCTGGGGAGCTGTTACGGCATCATAAAGCCGACAGCAGCGCCAATCTGCATGTCCTCGCCCGATGTCATAATTGGCGGCCGTAAAAGCATCAACAATCGACAACACGATCATCAAAACGCTATTAAACATGCCGCGCCCGGGGAAGGAGTGCTTATCCACGGTGGAATCTGACAGAAATGCTAATTGAACCGAGCCAAACGCATCGTCTTTCTTCCCTTGTGTGTGTGTCTTTCTCTCTCGTACTTCCCTCTCACTCTGTCTCTCTCTCTCTCTCACTTGCTCTCTCCCTCCTCTCTTTCTGAATGTCTCTCTTCCTTTATGTCTCACATACCCCTCTCTCGTTCACCCGCCTTCTTCTCGCTGAGCAGAACTCGACTGTCAGTGTTCTAATCTCGTGTTTTTCGACATGAATTATCGTGTCTCCTTGCCATTTGCCATGTCTTAATGTCCCACTACTGCGTGAGAGAGAGAGAGAGAGAGAGAGAGAGAGAGAGAGAGAGAGAGAGAGAGAGAGAGAGAGAGAGAGAGAGAGAGAGAGAGAGAGAGAGAGAGAGAGAGAGAGAG
>NW_014577388.1:213052-214467 GCF_000485595.1 Priapulus caudatus
CTCTCTCTCTCTCTCTCTCTCTCTCTCTCTCTCTCTCTCTCTCTCTCTCTCTCTCTCTCTCTCTCTCTCTCTCTCTCTCTCTCTCTCTGTCTGTCTCTTTGGTCTCTCCCTCTCTCTCTCTCACTCGCTCGCCCCTCTCTCTCTAACTCGCTCGCTCGTTCCCTCGCTTGCTGGCGTGGGCGGGGCGCTCTCTCTCTCTGTCTCTTGCTGTCTTTCTCTTCCGCTCTCTTGCTCTCTCACAGTCTCTATCTCCGATTCTCTCTCGCCCTCTTTCTTCACCCCCCTTCTCTCTCTCTCGCTCTCTGGTGCCCGTGTAACCACGAGCAGGCGACGGGAGCTGAATCAGTTATAGGCTCTTACGGCTGTGCGCGGAATGTGGACCGATCGCCTCATCCCAGTCACACGTACGGTCTAAGCCGCTAGAGGTGGACACCGTCACGGTGGCTGTCATCTCTCACGACATGACTCACAACATGGCCGCCATCGTCATCGTTGTCGCCGTGGATTTCCCGAACGCGTGATTACGCAAATTGCGTCAGGGAGACGCTGTAATTTTATCTCCCGTATTAATACGGATGATAATTAAATCTACCGCTCTTCGTAATAAAATCCCTCTTGCATATTTAATCCGATTATCCGCGAAACATTCAAGAAGGGCTAATATCGATGTTTATGCATGTAACCGATTATGCATACATGTATATCCCCATGTTCCGCATATACTAATATATTATGCTAGCATATATTATATATATATATATATTATATATACTGGCATTACATTAGGGGCTGCGTTGATAGAAACAATTTTTTCCCCTAACCTGAACATTATATGGAGAGAAGATGCGAGGAGACTGGAAATGCAGCAGGTGCAGCAAGCTCTAAAGCGTAGTCGGGATCCGCTCTCTACCATCCCAGCGATGAGCTTATTGCTGACTATAACACGCGGGCCCGATAAAACCAAAGCAATTCTCGCACGATGCTATATCTCACAGCCATTATTGCGACAGAGGAGGAGGAGAAAAACACGTGAGCCTTATAAGCATCCTTCCCCGCGGAGAGCCGGAGGTTGCGTGCGCAAGGATGCGGCCCCGCTTATAGCGCTGTTTTCATTCGCAAAATGGTGGCGCGCCATTACCTGAGACAAAACAAGCGTATGTTTGTGGAGCAGCCCAGCTGTGGCTTGTCAGCGTGTGTAAGAGAGAGAGAGAGAGAGAGAGAGAGAGAGAGGGAGAGAGAGAGAGAGAGGAAGCAAGAAGAAGAGAAAGAGATAGAGAGATAGATAGACGGAGAGGGAGCGAGAGAGCGAACGAGAGCGAGAGAGCGAGAGAGAGAGAGAGAGAGAGAGAGAGAGACGAGAGAAGAGAGAGAAAGAGAGAAAGAGAGAATCGAGAGAGAGATTGCAAGTTAATTAA
>NW_014577388.1:216744-217836 GCF_000485595.1 Priapulus caudatus
CTATCTCTTTACCAGGGTACCTCTGTCTCTCTCTCTCTCTCTCTCTCTCTCTCCATCTCGGTCTCTCTCTTTCTTTCTCTCTCTCTGTGTCTCGCTTTCTTTTTCTCTTTCTCTCCATCTCACTTTCCCTCTATCTACCCTGTATCTCGTTCGAATACCGAACGAGGCTTCTGTGTGATCTTGTCATGCATCGCTACAATCTACATCAAAGAAGCGACGCCAGCCGGCCAATTGCGAGTCGGCGAGAGAGAGCCGCCGGCTTCGTCGAATAGCTTCCCTATTCCGCTGTTTGCGCGAGCGAATCCTGCATCACCGCAGGCAGTCAAAACCTCAAAGTCATCTCCCCAAAGTCTTTCCTACTCACAAATTGCCGCCACTTGTTCTCGCTAACCGCCCCCACCTCACATATCGCGCTGCATATCCACTGTCTGATATCGTACTCACTGAATCGCACAACATGATCGGGCTTCCTAGCCAATATCGTGTTATCTATCTCACATCCGTTCCTTCGTACTACGTACGTCTATCTCATAGGCCTATATTGTGTTCTCTCTTCTGCATTGTGTTCTCTCTTCCTTCCCCAACGTGTTTTTTCTTCTATGTGTTCTCTCTCCTATAGCGTGTTATCTCGCTCCCACATCTTGCTTTATCCCCTAACATCACAGTCTCACTCTCCCCTAGTCCGAGATTCCTCTGACCAATGCCCACACCGACGATTTTGGTGGATTTGGTGTGGGCTAGGTCAGAGCAACTTGCCTATACAAAACGTGGAATTTCTCCGATCCCGCCGAGGATCGCTGTTTCATCGCTCCAAACTCACAATTGGGGCTATCAATCAAGATCTGACGCACATATATCGAAAACTGGATAACTTATATGCCTGCTCGCGTTGGTAAGTACACTTGTACTCTTTTACCTTAGTCGGATTTTGATTTGAAAATTTGTTGCTAACAATCTCCCTCCGACATGCATCGGCCATCCATCGTGCATCCAACTGCATTTTGGGAAACTACCACAATACGCTACTATTCCCACAATGCAGTTGGATGCACGATGGATGGCCGATGCATGTCGGAGGGAAATTGTTAGCAA
>NW_014577388.1:218230-232579 GCF_000485595.1 Priapulus caudatus
TCTCTCTCTCTCTCTCTCTCTCTCTCTCTCTCTCTCTCTCTCTCCCTCTGTGAACCTCGATGGCCACATGTATGCGCACCTCCGCATAACCATCCACAGCATCCTCATGAGCAGCAGCAGCGCGCAGCATGCAATTAGACTCTCGCAGGAGGAATCGCAATGTTTGTGTTTAGAGATAAACACGGGCTGCAGTCTCGAGCGGGCTAATGCCGGTTTAATGAAGGGAAAAGTTGCCACAAATCACAGAGTCGAGAGCGCCCGCAGTAAAACCCGGCCACGAAATCCTTTCGCTGTTCGAAAAACGCTGGGCGCCTAATGATTGGCCAGACTGATCGGAATTCATCTGCAGGGATACGAGTCCGCCAGCGCGCGCGCGTAATAAACCCTTTGCTCTCGCTCGCCGATTCTGGCCGGCAATTGGATTGCATCTATTCGCTGGCATTTACCCATCCATAAACCACCAATCAGATTACGCTTGCGCGTTCGGTGCGTTCCCGCGCACAAAAGAGGCTTATCAGACGGAGTGGAAATGGAATTAGAATAACTGCGGGGTTATCGCAGGTTATGAAACTGTGAAATGTGACAGCGGCTGAATGCGACTGCTCTGGTTTGTCAGACGATCCGAAGAAGATTGGGGAAAAAATCGCCCCGGTCTTGTCCGTACAAAATCGCAATAAACAGATCTGAAGTCCGCAGCGAAAACACAAAAACGGTCAATCAAAAAGACATTACGCACGCGGATTTGCCACGCGGCGAACCCCCATTTGCCATTCGCGAATTTGCAAAATGCTAACCGAATCTCGGAGTCTGAGAGGTCGTCCGATCGTAATGGGATAAAATCTCTCTTCCGCCTCCTCTCTCTCTCTCTCTCTCTCTCTCTCTCTTTCTCTCTCTCTCGCTCTCTCTCTTGTACTCTCTCGCTAGAATTACGGTCACATTTTCTTCCGCAATCCCAACCCTAATTCCATTCGCAACCTCTCTCTCTCTCTATTTGCCTCTTTTTCTTTTTTTCTCATTCTTTTCTCTTCCTTTCTGTCCTCCTCTTTGTCTCCACATCTCTCTTTAGCTTGGCGCTCTTTGGTCTCTATCACGGTTTCACCTGCGTCCTACGCCCGTGTTCTCTCTCTTCTCTCTCCCCCTATCTCTCTCTATATATCCATCTATCTATCTATCTCGCGCGCTCTCTCCCTCTTTCTCTGTTCTCTATCCCCAGCATGTCTCTCTTTTCCATATCCCCCTCTCGCCATCCCCCGCTCTATTAGCCAACGACCGACGCTCCCGCCCTTCTCAACTCTTCACCCCCCGCCAGCGCGCTGAAGAGTTTTCAGAGAAAACACGGACGCGGTGCCCTCCCCCCAGCCGCGATCTCACACGCGCGCGCGTGCCGTACCCCCACGGCCGGGTTAAGCCGCCAGCGGCTTTGAGCGCGCTTTGACGGTGTCACGCGCCCGGCCCGAAGCCTCTGCCGCCGCGCTCTGCGCACGCCACTTGTTTTGCTTTCGTTTTATTTTCTTTTGTCGGAGTGCATATTCCGCCGCTGTTTTCGCTCGTAACCCCGATGCTCGCCGCCGTGTTTGTTCTCTACGCACACTCGCGCTCGGGCTCTCTGAATGCCCGTGCATGGCGGCGGGGGCGGTGGCACAAGTGCTGCCGACCATCACACGAGGGCTGTTGTTTACGTAAGGCGTCCTATGAAAAGAGATCGCTCGCGCGAGTGTGTCGTCGCCGACGCGCAAGCGTTGCTGTTTGGAAACGGCGCGACGGCCGGCAGCGCGTCTCATGTATTTGCAGAGCCGACGCCCGCGCGCCGAGTGTTCTTCGTGTTTTGTCGCTGACACTCGTGCTGTCCGCCAAAGTCGGGGCGATGACAGGAGCAGCCGAGAGGGCGACGTCATCGGAAGACGTGACATCACGGCCGCGGGCGGCGTTGAGCGCCGTCACGTAACGGGAAGTAGACTATCGTGGTAAGCTAATCGTGTGACGCCATGTTTAGACTTTGAGCAAGAATAGGCGCTAATTAAAAAAACCGCGTTTTGTGCGATGAAGTTTCGAAAATATAGTTATTACGAACCTAGATCGAGTTACGTAGGCTAGTACGAATTTCCGAATTAACATCGTTGTTTTATTTCGGTAGACAATATATTAGTTTTAGTTTAGTTTAATTAACACGAGAGAAAAAAATCAAGGTATGACACAGCTGCCGGCATGCATAACTGACACAGGATAAGGAGAACTTTTATTTCAAAGATGGCGGCCGTCCTCCGCATATCCGCAATGACGTCATCACGACAGTGTGGATATTGGAGCGCGGACCACCTGCATCGCCGTGTCGGCATCCATCAGATCGGACGCCGTCGACGAAACGCACGAATACGATGGCGAGATTCAGACTCGATAAAATATTCATTCGTTCGGTTCTCGAAATAATTACATTTCACAAATTAAACATTGCGCGTAGCGCCCTAGCTGTCAAAGCCGGCCGCTTTCAATGCATAAAACAATACGAGATGGCATTGGGGAAAAACAACTGAACAGTCCAACGAGAACGCGAGTTGACGTCGCGCCGAGATGCGGTTGTCAGTGTAAACAAAGGGCCAATCCGTCAGGAGGTTGCCTAATTAGCGGGCCACGAAAAAAAAATCTCGCGCATGAAAAACGAACCGGGGCTCGCGCGCGCTGCGAATCAAATGTAAATACCGAAACCGGCCAAATTGCAAATAGGCTTTTTGCCAATTACGGTGAAATTTCACCCGCAGTCGTGCGCGTCAAAATTATGCTGTCAGCCGAATAATAGCGCCTATCAGTCACATCGGATGAGCAAGAAATGTAATTAAACACGGAAAATCCCATCAGAGTAAGCCCGCGGATTTCGAGTTGAACAGTTACGCGGTTATTATCCAAATCCGAGAACTGCGTGGCATCTCCGTGACAGGCGGCCAACTTAGCCGCCGAGACGAGGCGTGAGAACGAGAGACGTAGACTCGTAAAGCCCAGCAGTAGCAGGGACGCGCGCGCTCTCTCTCCCTCTCTCTCTCTCTCTCTCTCTCTCTCTCTCTCTCCTATCGCTATCTCTCAGTCCACCCCCTGCGGCCGCTCCTCCCCGTATGCGTGTTCACAGGACAGGGGCCCCGCCTCCCGACCTGGCTAAACACTAAACCACACAGATCATCTTCTTCGCCTGAATGTGTGTCTATCTATTCATGCCTCTCTCTCTTGTTGTCTTGCTGTCTCTCTTGTAATCCCCCCTGTGTCTGTCTGTCTCTCGCCATCTCATTTCTGTGTCCTTCCTAAATCTATTTCTACCTTCCTATCTCTTTTCTCGTTTTTCTCTGCCTCGTAATCAGCGGCCTCCGTGATCTGAGTCTTACTGACTCCTTCCCTACCTTCCTTCCATCCTTCTTCTTGTTCTCACTCTATCTTTTTCTCTCTCTCTCTCTCTCTCTCTCTCTCTCTCTCTCTCTCCTATCCCCTCTCTCGTCTCTCTCTCTCTCTTTATCCATCTTCCACTATCTCCGTCTGCCTCCTTTGAGTCCTTTCCCACTCGTATTTCTCGCTTGTTCATTATTTTCGCGCCATACCTCAAGTATCTCACATAAGTTTGCCGGACCAGTTGAAAAAAGAAAAGAAAAAATGTAAATGTGAATAACGAAAGAGCCAAATGAAGAATAAAGCAGCAATAGCGTGAGGCAGAGGCTGGATCAATCCACATGTCAAGCCGATGACGTTAGTAGAAACGTAATTGTACTGCCTATGATGCCATCTCCGTAAATTGGCCAAATATTTCTCTCATGCCGGCTCGCACCCTTTTTGTATGTGAATCTCTTGTTATTTCAATTTTTCTTTATTTCGTTTCCCTCTATAGATTTCCACGCCAGACTACTCTTGCCTATCGTTTTCGCAATCACAGAATCTCACATGCTGCCGCATTCCCTGTCACTCACTCTCTACAGCTTCTCTATCTATTGAAGGAAAAATTTCAGTTTTTAACAGAAAACCTCTCTCTTACAGAATGCTTCCCATGCCAGCCGGTCTCAGCTATGTTGGTATTCAGATTATGGAGATTACCATGTCAGTGATGATGTCATGTAATTAGGCATCTAAAATGGCCTCCACTGATATACATAATAGAATTGCAATCTCGCAATTCTAAAAGCCACTACGTTTTAACATTTCAGCTGTCATAGTAAATAATGGCGGAGATGAGCTGACACAACGCTCCCTCTTCATGCATAATTTGTGACAGTTTTTTCGTTTGAGAAAATTAAAAATTATTTATGAAAATTATGATTATTATTATTACCTCTGTGAGAAAAACAGTTTGAATGGTCGTAATCTAGCGGATTGTGGCGAAAACTTTTCCAATTACGAGATGGTAGTCTGGGTAAGTCTGGGAAATCTAAACATACATAACCGCGCAAGATTCTAAAGAAGAAGTAAAATTGGATGCAATCGAAATTTGTTAATTTTTTCTCCTGTAGATGGCGCTGTCAACGTAGTGACGCAATGTACGCGGAATGTTCCGGGCACCCGGCAGTTAGATGCGATATGATATGACTACTAGGCACTTAGGATATGACTACTAGGCACTTAAAAAAAAAACCCTAACCCTAACCCTAACCTAACCTAAACCCTAAACCTAACCTAAACCCTAACCCTAAAAAAAAAAAAAATTAAATTAAATTAAAGTGCCTAGTAGTCATATCATATCGCATCTAACTGCCGGTTGCATGTTCCGGTGTCTATCCCCCCCCCCGGCGTAGAGTGAGGGTGCTGCTACGTGGCAGCACTAATGTTAGGATTAGGGTTAGGGTTAGGGAAATAAGGCCATGTCTAGCATGGAAGTATGACTGTGAAACGACGGAAGTGTACGAAGTGACTAGTGCTGCCACGTAGCGTAACCCTCCCTCTACGCCCGGGGGGAAAGTGACGCCCGGAATGTTCTGCTGCTTTGTTCACCAGCACTGAAGGGTAGGTTGAAAAAGACCCAGAGACTGCCAGCCATGGTTTTAGGAGAAAAAAGTCATCAGCGGGCAGCTTGTGTTGCACCGGAGGATCACGCGAGAAACTCCACGATGCGATCTCGCAAAAAATCACGCGCGCCATGATTCTCGCGTGCCACGACATGGGATGCTGGCGCCACCACGTCCTCACCCATCAATGCGATGCGTGCAGGTGAGATAAATGGCGAATCGATTTCTTCAAATACCGATAAAAGCTTCTTTGTTAGCGCGGCCGAGCGGCAAGAAATTTTCAACGAATTTCCCTCGGCTTTGCATAATTTTGTGAATGTCGTGCCATTGTGCACGAGTCTGTATCGGCCGCGTGCGCCCCTGCGACGGCCCGTCAATATTGTGACAGTCGGCGAACGATTCATTGTGCACGCAGCGGCCATACGCGCCGCTCACGCCGCCATTGTGGAAGTCCGCCATGACACAAGCGAGATGCAGGGAGGGGGTGTGGTCAGCGTGGCGGCCGATTTGTTCCTGGCAGAGCAATTGGGTAAATTGCATGCAGTTATCGCGAATGGCGGTCCGAATCACAGGCGAAATTTGATGGTAGACGCCTGCAGGTTGCTGAGGCGACATTGTTAAAAACAATAGTGGCCGCCATGCCGCTGAAATACCGCCCGCCACTGCAATTACACCATTAGCAAAATTAAGCGACGAAAACAATAGAGAATATATATGGGGGCGCATTTGCTTGATTCTGTCAGCCGCCATTGTTTTTGAGGCTTTTCAATTGGGAAAATGCGCAGCGACAGCGATTCGGCAAAATGGTGGGATTCAATGGAAGCGATAATGACCGCTCTCCGTGGCTACCTGTCCAGGTGGCCAGTGTCCGATTATCTCATCACAATTTCTTCCGACATTTAAATGACGTCGAAAAGCCCGACGAAGGTCCGTTTTTCAAAATCGCCTTTTGTCCGAGTGGACTCGCGCTGCGTGGCGCCCGGTGCAGTGCCGCCATAAGCTGCGTGTGCACGCATAGAAAACGCAATTTGATTTTTTTCTGAAAATTCCCAATTTAGTTGCCTTAACGACCAGCAAACCCAACTTCGGGTTATCTGCGCACTTCCATTTCCTTTATCTCGTCGCAAGCCAACAATGGTCGAATCCGAAACGACTTTGAGCGCTGCATGCATAATGCTCGCAATTTTCTTCGTAATGAAGTATTTTGCATAATAGCTTTCAAAGTCCACACGGCTGTTTACGCTAATGCGCAAAAATGGCAACCGGGTGTTTAAATCGAATCGCGAGTTCTTTTATTGCGAGAATCTTTCATTAGTGGCTCGGCGCGGCAAAACGACAGCGAACGAGATGCAGGGTGCGAGCCCCGGATGGACGATTGCATCAACCAATCACATTGCGTCATGTGAGGGGGGGGGGTGCAGAGGCTGAGGCAGCAACAGCGGCACACTGCTTGACATTGTTGGGCACACAGGGCAGCCCTTCTTGTTTGGGATCTGCATAAGCACGTCTCACGATAATGAACGTCTGAGCGGTGCTGGCACCGGTTGTGCATCGACTGATTAGCATCTGTCAAGAGTGAGGCGCGCGCACGTAACTTGTCGTGACAGTCGATGTATCGGTGAGACGGTATATTATGTCCTCGTCGACGGTAATGCTAATATTACACAACGCTACTCTCGTTCCACGCTTCTTCGATCCTGCTTTTTTTAAATAAAAACTGACACAACTGCACTGGGAATTTTTCTCTGCGTACATGTCTACAATAACTTACACACCATAGATTATTAATGGATCGTGGGTAGCCACCATAAAAAGACTTACACTCAAATGCTGGAACAGCCACGCTCTCATGACATTGGTCGCCGACTTGGGGAAAATGCCACGTTTCTTCTGTTGTCCTTTCTTTGAGTCATCAGTGCTGCCATCTAGGTCGCTGCCATCTCCCGATCCCATGCTGTGATCGAGCATATCACCTAGAACAAAAGCGGCGAGAGAAAATGAAAGGCCAGAAAACATTCCTTCACTCAACGATCCTTCATACGTTCGCCTGCAGTTGCAGCACTCTGTGTACACTGCAAACACGGACCAATAAAAATCAAGAAAAGCAAATAGAATAAAATGCACCACTGCATAATTTTGCCGCGACAAGCTAAAAGGGGGTAGGTCATATCGGTCGATTGGATGCGCCTGGATTGGTCAGACGATAGCATTCGTCTGAGAGGGTTTCGCGCAATACGACGACCATGCCTGCACATCTAAAGGCCTCCATTAACCATCCTACGACGGTGCATGGCAGCAATTTAACGAACTCCTCCCATCGTGTGTCTGCGAGCGAGCGCACTCGTGAGGCACAATTCGACTGGTAGACTGCACAACAGTCTGCATAATCGAGCTTTTCAAATGGTGACCATTGTTGCCACGAGCCCTGATTGTTGCCAGTAGTCATTGTTGTCAGTAGCCATCGTTATCAGCAGCAATGACATTTGCCATTACACTTATTCAACGGGCTATGGTGGTTACCAGTAGTCATTGTTTCCAGCAGCTATGATTGCTTATAGCACCCATTGTTGCCAGAAGCCACGATTGTTGCCAGTAGCCATTGTTGTTAGTAGTCATTGTCATCAGCAGCCATGAATGCTGCCCGCAGCCATTATTGTTGCCATTATATACATTGTTGCTACGGGCCATGATGGTTACCAGCAGGCATGCTTGCTTATAGCAGCCATTGTTACCAGCAGCTACGATTCCATATAGCAGCCATTCATGATTGCAGTTGCCAGCAGTCACGATTATTGCCAGCAGCCACAACTGTTGCCAGTAGCGATTGTCGTTGGCAACTATTGCTTCTTGCAGATTGCGAGCTTCACTCGGCCGAGCGGTGGTGTTTACGACACGGGTCATCCACCCGGACATTCGCTGAATAAACACGAACATTAATGTTGTTTCTTACTGACGGCACGGTACAACTAAACGCTCTGACGGGTAAACACCCAAGTCTGGGCAGGCCTTTTCTACAGTCGCACCTCGATCACATTGGTGCTCTCCTCTTTTACGAATTTATTATTTATCCCCATTAACAATGATTTAATCTCACTGCTACTGGGCAATTCACTGTTCTAAATTCGCCACACAGTAAGAGGTTTACAGTCACGGTAATTATAGATCGAAGTACAAAAATAAATTACATCTCTCTATTCCTCCGCTTTCTCTTTACGTGTCGCATGTATGTGAATGTGCGTGCGTGCTTACGTGCGTGCGTGTGTGTATACATGTATACATGCGGGGCAGAATCTCGCTCTCAGTAGGGCAGCAGTTTCACTACGAACACTGTCATTTTCAATATCCTCTCCTTGGCGAGCGAATTTCAGATATCTACGATATCACTGGCAGGGCTGCCGCCCACGGCGATAACGCGGCCTTCTCCTGCGATAAATCTCCAACCCCGGGCCCACCACATCGCACTGCATACTCGTATAAACGCCAGACGACTACGAAACCGCAGTTTTAATTCCACGCGATAGACGCGGCGCGTGGGTTTTTAAGATCACCGGGTGCGATTTGATCGAGGCGCTTACCAGGTGGCCCTTCTCCGCCATCGTACCCATCCTCTCCTGTGTTTACGGTGCGCCAGCCGGCACCGACTTCCTGCTCTTTCGAGGGCGAATTATTTGTTCAAGAGAGGCGATGGGCAGATAGAGAGGAAGGCCGATGCTGATGCGAACCGCCATGAGTCAGAACAAGTTAGATGATAGGTGCGTAACGTTTCACTAAGAATTCACGAATCTTTCTTTATTCGAAGTTGCAGCAGACGCGTACGACCGCGGCACTATCAACTAACAACCACCGGTATTTATTAAGCCGGGAGGGACAATTGGATACGTTTTCCGTAAACAACGTCCAACAATTTCTGTAGTGTGACGAGTGACCAAAACAGTACTAGATAAACTTTGGAGTTTTTATATTATCAGAATCCATAACTCGAATTTTTATAAATAATCCATCTATGTATTGGATTACGATAAGGATACCCACGGGTAGTGATCTTATGCTTGTTTTAAATGTTAGAAATAAGTGAAGAGAATGTCGAGTAAACAAATTTATATCATTAAATACTTGTGAAGTTTGACTGGTGAAGCGTAAGCAGCAATGCCAATAGATATGACTAGCCTTTCAATGCTAGGTACTGGAAACTATCTTACTTAGGTCTACTATAGTCCATGTTGGGCTGGCTGTAGTAGGGACACTCACTGTTCACGCGCTTTGCATGGCTATCATGTGTGATCTCGGATTCAATGATTCTCGGATGATTCTTGGATTTATGGTTTCGAGACTGATATGATAAAATGGAGCATGCGTATGCGAGCAGAAACCTCCATTTACAGCTTACTTTAACATTACGGGTAATTAAGTACCGGTGGTTGTTATAATTATAGTGCCCACCAAACAGAATTATGGATCAAAGATGGCGGCGGTTTGTGGCGATACGACCACGGAGGCTGACAATATCGCTTTGCTTTATTTGCATTAAATATTTTCTTCTGAACAGGACGTACGGGGGATTTAAGTCGAGTTAAATCATTTTGCCCGACTGCAATTATTTGCAATTTTAGTACGCTTCAAGCATGTATTTCCCGATGGGTACAAACCCGCGCATTGCTCACCCACGAACCGGTGGACGCGTACGTGTATGCGTCATCCGTCGCTATATAAAATTAATAAATTTATACAAATACGCATACTTGCTCGTATCTGACATCTACTTGTATTCGGAGGATATGCGATACTAGTACGCCGTGAGACGGTGAAGTGGGAAGTGAGGTGCTTCCCATGGGAGCTCGCGGGAATCATCGCCTTTGGCGAAAAGTGGAGATTTCTGCATGTACTGCTTACGTACCCTAGTTGTGTTAGCGCTTGACGCTGCTGTGCCACATACGCAGTGTCACTGCGGCTGATAACTCAATATAGTAGAATCGGTTAAACAGTTGTAACGGTTAAACGACTAGGAAGAATCGTGAGTCACGCGAGCATCGGCACGGCATGTCACGTACGTAAAGATGAGGGCCTCCCACGCGTTGAGATTCGAAAATCAAGCACAGATAACCCTACTAGTTTATCTTACCCTTATATATAACCAGCCTAGCCCTATGGATCTAGCTGACATCTTCAAGACCGACCTGCTCATTACAATGTCGTCTTACTCATACAACCACTTTATTCAAGATTAGTTATAGCTTACTCGGCAAGTGCGTATTTTTTCTAAAAAATACCCATTGGTGTGCTTTAATGAACAAAGTATCCCCTACACCGAAACCACGTCCACATTATTGTCCACCACGTCCAAATTGTCCACACTGGGCAAATTCGATTCCTGGAAACCGAGTGAAATTAAAGGGTATTTTTCATTGTGGGTCACCACAATGAATACATTTCGAAAAATACTTTTTAATTTCACTCGGTTTCCAGGAATCGAATTTGCCCAGTCTATCCTACCCATAGTTTTTCCACACCAAATTTCTTACATTGACGACATCGTGGATTCCAATATTAAATGATCGTGAGAAACCATGGCTATGGCATGAGAGAAGCGGACAATCAGCGCGTGGACGGTGTTAACGTAACTACATACACCGAGGCATTCGCTGGATTCAGGTATACACTATCACCACAAACGCGCTGCAGCCTAACTAAATCCCTCGCGACACGAGCAAATCTCGAATCCAGACGAGTTCCACCGAAGCCCCCGCCTCAGTCCCTGCACGTGATCGCCGATTGACCAATCACACGCGCGCGCGTTACCGATTTTTTTTTACCCGGGTGGATCAATGCAATGTTGGTGATAGTGGGGCTTAAAAAGTTCACCGCAAGCGCGACAACGCAACGTAGTGTGTGAAACCACGTTAATCCCAGTGGATGTATAGTAGCGGAAAAATGAGAGGTTCGGGGAACACTGTCCGCGCCATAAATATATCATTGACGCTCTCTACTGATGCAGACGGACGAAAGAGGTTTGCTCTCATTCTAAGCATCGTGATATCCCCTGAAACATGGCATGCTGTTCAATACGCTGTTACGTCGAATACGACACGACACGCACGTTCTGTTTGTGTGTATCGCACTATTCAGTCTGTTCTGTAAGCGGCTATTCCCAATACGTCATGCGATTTCAGCGCAATTACATTACAAATCCAACTGCTATTTCCTATGCGACATTAGCATTTCGTTGCCTAATGCCTATAATTATAGCCTATCATTGATGGAAGAAGGCAGCACACACTTTTTTGTGTGCTCTCTTCTTCAAGCAGTTTGCTTTCCCTTTAACATGCAAAGCTGTTCTGTAAGCAACTATTTGAAATTTGATATAGGCTTGTGTTTAGGTATATGAACGTTCGGCATCTGTCTCGACAGTCGGGGCTCAAGAACCGTAGCTAACGAAGATACATAGTGAATGGGAGGACAAAATTTCGTGACCTACCTAACGATGATGGCACACATCTTGAGAAAAGTTCAAGGGAACAAGCAATATTTAAGAGAGTATTGGGCTGAAGGAATTATTTTTGTACAATTATTAGGAACACCTTTATACTAGTTAATTTCAATTATTTGGCACAATATTTTATTCAGATCCACTATTCAGTGGGATACTCCCCGAGATTGACAGCTACTCGCCATGGTTCTGTGTGTCGGCTACGCTCCGAAACCTGCATCTCTCCACTTCACAGAAATTCAGTTCGTAAGAAATTATTACGTGGACCGCCGATTATTTCGCTGACGCTACGCCCGACATTTTCCTCATGTCCATAATTTCCAGCATCTAACAGACGCATATGAAATGAAAGTGTCAATGAAACTATAGCTCACCACAAAAAAAGTACACAAATGAGCGAGTGCCAACAAGTCATTTTTAATTCAGCAACTATCCACCTACATTATATAAAACAAGAGTATATATGGGAGAACTCCAATTATATAGCATATCTCCTATTATATACTCTTGATAATTATATATGCGTAAATCGCAACCCCCCCCCAAACTGCAACAAACACGCAGTTTAGAATGACTCAAAAGTAGGTCGACTGGCGTGCTCCCAAATAGGACGCTGTCATCTCTCCCACAGGAGTAACAACTGTTTTGGGGCTAGCCTTACACATTCACATACCAAAATTGTACAAAATCGAATGAATCTAGATGGCCATTTTCATTTTTGCCAAAAAGTGGGCGTGGCTCGAAAGTAGGTTGACTGGCGTGCTCCAAAATAGGACGTTCAAATCTCTCCCATAGGAGTAACAACTGTATGCAATTTGAAACATGTGGGTCAAACGGTTCTCAAGTTATCGTTGACCGTAGCCAAATGTTGACGGACGGACGGACGGACGTGCGACGGACGACGCCCCATGGCAATAGCTCATCTTGACGATGTCAACGTGAGCTAAAAATGCACATGTACATAGTCACAAAATACTCCATTAATATATATATATATATATATATAATATATATATATACATACGCGCGCCCGTGCGCACACTCGAGCACACACACGCGCCACCCCCACACACACACACACGATTTCCACAATAGTTTTCTAACGCGGAATAGTGGTTATAAATATGTACTAACCACAAGCATTCGCATCACTACTAAACACACACGAGCGAGTTTCGCATGTCGAACATTGCGATATAACCAAACTCGCGTAAAATACTACGTGTAAATGGAGTCGCGGCATCTCACGGAACGTGTCGACGTGATGAGTTCCGTTCTCTCTACGGGGTCTCATCGCACATCACACGACCTCTCTCCCCTGTCGCTCCCCTCTCTTTCTCTCTCTCTCTCTCTCTCTCTCTCTCTCTCAGCACCCGCTGCAGTCGTTCCGGTACATACATCGCCAACAGCTTCCATGGCCGCAGCTAGCGCCACCTCTTAACGCGGCCGCGAGACGTGAAACCCGCCGATGAATGCGTCCCGCGGGGGTTGGAGCGCACGCTTCATAGATGGCGCCACTCCGTGCATCCCCCGCGGGAGTGGAGAGCTCGCCACCGCTCTCGGCTTCCCTGCGAGGCGGCCCACCACCGGGTCGTGAGAAGGGTGCGAAGGAATAAGATCAGAGGAAATGCCTCCTGAGACATCTAGTTGGAATGAGGCGGATGAGGAGGAGCCGAGGTGGCAATGGCGTCGGAGGTGGCGGAGGAGGAGGAGGAGGAGGAGGAGGAGGAGGAGGAGGAGGAGGAGGAGGGTAAAGAGGAAGGTCCAGTATTGACGATAACATCCATGTCTACGCGAACCAGCAAAGATTCCATAGCTTACTTGTACCTTTGAGTCAGAGAACATTTACCAAGTATTATAGGATTCCTCCTAGGATTGCCTCCCGTGCCGCTATTTCGCAACCCTTCGCGCACCAGATACCGATATTTCAATTTTCACTCTTAACCTCCCCCACCACCTCTTACCACCTCGATCTATCATCACCTTTACGCCGCATGTCGCACTCGCGCGAAAGGAAGATGGTTGTCTAAAGCAAATCACTATCTTCCCTTTAGCGTCTTACCGTTCTCTCGCCTCCTCCCTTTACCTCGCTTCCTTAGATTTCACCTCTCTCCGGTTCCCTCTTTCCGTCTCCTCCTCCCTTCCTCGCTCCACCCCTGTTCTCGTCACATCCCATTCCCCTCTTTCTATCGCTACCTTAACCCTCCTTCGATCCTATCTCTCACGCGCCCCTCTCTTGGTCGGTCACCGAAATAATCTCTAAAAAAAACAGAAATGCGACAATGTACATAATACGACAGTTTGTGTCCAAACATACGCGCTCTCACGCGCAGGCGCGCACATTCTCGCGCGACAATGGTGTCCCCTAGCGCGGCCGCGCACGCTGCCCGCGCGACAATGGTGTCTACTATAGCGGCCGTGCACGATCGAAGCCTCATCAGGGCGAATCGTCGGAAACGCTGTTTGCTGACAGACCAGCTGCGCAATCCTGTCCTTTCTCTCTGCGAGCGGGCGCGCCTCCCCTCCCTCCCTCCACTCCCTCCCTCCGTCACTCAACCCGCGCGCGAGCCTTGTTTGCGTGTTTGCCGGAGAAATTCTACCTCCGCACGCGCGCGCGCACACAACACGACACGACACGACACAATCGTTTTTTGTGTGTCTCGCAGAGCTGCCAATTCACGTCGAAGATTGCTCGGTAGCCGCGGCCTGCATACACAGACACACACACGCGCGCACGCACACAGGCACATACATACACACACGCGCGCACGCACACAGGCACACACACGCGCGCGCACACACACACACACATACACACACACACAAACAAACAGACAGACACACACACACACACACACACACACACACACACACACACACACACACACACACACA
>NW_014577388.1:238471-240137 GCF_000485595.1 Priapulus caudatus
CAACAACAACAATAACAGCAACAACAACAACAATAACAGCAACAACAACAACGCCGTCCCTGTCGCATTTTAAAGCTAGAGCAAACACATATTGTAGGAGAGATAATACATAGAGTAAATGCAATTGTGAGTCTGATTCTTACACTTTTTTTCTTCGCTACAGCACATTCATTCTACCTACCGACACCTCCTCTCACCCCCCCCCCATCCTCTTACTCTCGCTGACGTTATTCTTGTATTCACTGATATCTATAAATACTACTTATAATATATATATATATATAAATATTACTTATAATATATATATATATATATATATATATTATGTATATGTATATATATACATATATAATACATATTCCCTGTTCATTCTCTCATCTACTGCCCTCTAAATAAACCGTGCAAGATATATTTAAAATAAGTAGAACAATTTTTACGCTACTCTTGCTTGTCTACAAACGTGAACAAAAATAAATGCAAATAACCAACGAACCACACACACAGCACGAGAGATCCGAGACGACCACCGATACAATTCACATTAGCGATGGAAAAGGAGGTGAACTTGGTATTAATGCCTTCGTTTTAGGCAGAATACAGTCTATAAGGCTGCGCGCGTACAGCCGCCGTGCTTACGTGCGACCATCTCTCGCAGTTCTTCGGCTCAGACGGCGGCTTTTCACGGTTGCGCGTTAACAACAGAGCATTCTAATCGCATTGTCCCTACCAGCACTTAGCAGCGCTACAGATTCTACCACATGGGCAGGGTGGGTGGTAAGGGTAGAAGATCTACGCCAGAGACAGGAATGGTGGGAGAATGGAAGCTATATGCAGGTAGGAAACGTGGGAGATGGCCGAACCTCTATGCCTGATACAAGCAAGCTGAGTAGAGGGAGAGAATCCTTTTTTAAAGAAAGCCACCTTCCATGAGCGATGTCCAACGTCTCTCGATGGGAAAAAGATACATTTACCACACGACGGGTTACTCTCAAAAACGCCACAAACACATAGGTGTATGTTAGAATTCCGACAAACAGAGGGTGTACGTTAGAATTCCCACAAACACAGGTGCATGTTAGAATTCCCAAAAGCACGGGTAGTATGTTAGAATTCCCACAAAGACAGGTTGCATGTTAGAATTCCCACACACACTTCACTTCAACTATCTATCACGTACAACCGGAACGACTACGCGTGCGTGCGTGCGTGCGTGCGTGCGTGCGTGCGTGCGTGCGTGCGTGCGTGTGTGTGTGTGTGTGTGTTCACACACGGTAGGGAACGAAGGCGCGCGCTCTTGTATCGTAGATCAGCGTGAGAAACACCGCCCGCGTAATTTACGATTTATTGAGAAAGCACTAAAACGAAATCATCAATAATCCTGTCAACCGCATCAACGCTGTTCACAGTGACTTTCGCGCTCTCCCTCCCCCTCTCACTTCTTTTTCTTTCTCTCCCCTCCCTATTTATTCCCTCACATTATCTATCGCCCACCTTCTCTCGCTCTCTTTCTCTCTCTCTTTCGATCTGTCTCTCTTTCTCTCTCGCTTTCGCTTGCTCTCACCGATCCCCCTTCTCTCTCTGCCCCTCTCTCCCTCTCTCTCTGTCTCTTTCTCTCTCTCTCTCTCTCTCTCTCTCTCTCTCTCTCTCTCTCGTACTCTCTCTCTCT
>NW_014577388.1:244788-250160 GCF_000485595.1 Priapulus caudatus
ACGGTGGCGATGGCGGTGGTGATAGTGGCGGTGCCGGTGGCGGGGGTGCTGGCGGTGCCGGTGACGGTGGCGATGGCGGTGGTGATAGTGGCGGTGCCGGTGGCGGGGGTGCTGGCGGTGCCGGTGACGGTGGCGATGGCGGTGGTGATAGTGGCGGTGCGGGTGGCGGGGGTGCTGGCGGTGCCGGTGACGGTGGCGATGGCGGTGGTGATAGTGTCGGTGCCGGTGGCGGGGGTGCTGGCGGTGCCGGTGACGGTGGCGATGGCGGTGGTGATAGTGGCGGTGCCGGTGGCGGGGGTGCTGGCGGTGCCGGTGACGGTGGCGATGGCGGTGGTGATAGTGGCGGTGCCGGTGGCGGGGGTGCTGGCGGTGCCGGTGGCGGTGGCGATGGCGATGGCGGTGGTGCCGGTGGCGATGCCGGTGGCGGTGATGGCGGCGGCGGTGGCGATGGCAGTTGCGGCGAAGGAGGTGGTGGTGACATTAACAGCTATATCGCTGTTCACCGCGACTGCTACGTCGAAACGGTACGCGAAGCCATTACAAGATTTCTAACAGCATCATCTCCACATAAGTGTGCGGCCTGCTAAACTCATTGTCGTAATCTAAATTCTGAAGCAATTACGTGCGCCTAAATAAGATTCTTTGCCGAGATGGCGACGTTTCTAGGCGGCTCTAGCGCAAACGCGTTCGCTCAAAATAGGATTCCACAAAGACGCTGCCGGAAACACGCTCAAAAATAGCGTCAAACATTTATAAATATAACGTCAAACATTTATAAATATAACGTCAAACATTTATCTGGACATTCGCTCGAATTTTTGTGAAAAAATACAGCATGGAGAATCGCTTAATCTAATCAACAGGTAGATCGGTATAGGTATGCGGTATATAGTAAAACGCGACTCGCGGGAGTCTGCGAAATTGCGAAACGGAGCGCCGGGAAAAACGAGCTTTATAAATTGTAGTATTATAGCGATTCCTGATTGCACTTATAGCGAACGCAGTCTCTTAAGTGCCGCAACATAAAATTATTGCGAGGTTTAAAACTTATTTAAAGCAGCTCTCGTTCATTATATAGAGCGCGTGCGTATACCCACTGGATAAATATTTAACTCGCTCTGCACGCCGTCCGGTTGCGAATGCTAGCTGAGGATTGGGCATCGCAAACGCAGCGAGATTTCAGCTTGCGACGGCTATTAAATTACGTCACGGTGAATAAATTTTTAAAAAACGCTCCGCCTTCCCCCGCTATACACACACACACACATGCGCGCGTGCACACACACACATATGGCTTTAGTTTATTAGAAACATTAAAATTAAATTTGCATGGTTTTGTTTGCTAAAACCTTTTCCGTTTCGAATTTTTTTTTCGCCTACGAGCGCGCGCGCCCGCGCGAAATCTTTGCTAATTTTTGCGCAATGTTTCTGTTTAACGGATATCTTAATAGTAATACCCCCGACGCCAGCGCGCACCTCGTCTATTAGCCAAATTAGGGCGAGTTAGCGGAAGCCCTCTGGGATTTCTTGATGGCTTTTAATTTTTATCCGTGCCACTTGGATTTGCATTTTAACGCTTCTACCTCTCGGAGCGCATCTTCGGCGTAAAAGTGCAGAAAGGGGGAGGGGGAATCGAATCTCTCAGTTTATCGGAGGCTGACGTAAAATATAGGAAGGCTACACGGCGAAAACGGTGTTGGCTCGTGTTTGTTGTCCCGCGCCCGCGCAAGCGAGTTTTATTACATTGAAGATATGCGATGAGAGCAGAATTCACGGGATATCGCGACGACAAGGCTGCTGTTGCTGAAGCTCATAATGACGATGACGTTGACAACGGTGATACCGGTAATGGTGATGTTGATGACGATGATGATTACGAAGACGACGACGGAAACGATGATGATTGATGATGACGATGACGACGATAATGATGATTACGATGCTGCTGGAGATGACGATGATGTTGATTATGACGATGACGACGATGATGATGATGACGACGACGACGACGACGACGACGACGATCATTGTGATGATGATGACGAAAATGATAACGATGATAGCGATGCTAATCGTGTTTATGAAATAACCTCGATCGCACTAACAGCATTTCCATCGAGCAGCATTTTTAAACGCCACGAAGTAGGACTTGCGGCAAATGGCCGTTTGAAAATAAATTTCAAATACCGCATTTACTCCGCGGCGCTCAGCAATTATAATAACGACGGAAGATATTAATGCTGGGTTCTATTGCCAGCGTTAATAATGCACAACAATTACTCTAAGCACGCAGCAGATGCAAATGGACAGATAAGTAAATTTTTCATGAGATGAGTTTTTGCATACAAAACATCTGCTGTGATAACGACGCTTCCGCAAAACTCCCTCCCCTCTCTATCGCTCTTTCTTTTTATCTATCTATTTATCTTTTAGTCTATTTCTCTCTGTCTCTCTTTCTCTCTCTCTCTCTTTCTCTCTCTCTCTTTCTCATTGCATATATATCTCTTCTCTCTCTCTTTCTTTTTCTCTTTCGCGCACTCTGTTCCCCGTTTTTCCCTTCCTCACTCTCTCGCTGTCTCTCTCGCTCGCGCGCTCCCCTCCCTCTCTCCATTTCTCTCTCATCCCCTTTTTCTGCTTTCTTGCTCTCTCGCGCGCATTTCTTGTGTCTCTATCTCCAACACTCTTTCCCGCTTTCTCTGCCTCAATCCCGTACACCATTTTTAGAACAGCGGTGGCCCTGAAGGAGCATCGCGGCCCCGCCTCGAGCACACCACCATAGCTCAGCCCCCCCCCGACCACCCTATCCCCATCGCCACCCCTTCCCCAACACCCACCCACCACCCTCGCATTAGTCGTAATTGCGGGGAGGGGTACGAGATTTGCCCGCGCCCACGCACGGACGCACGCACTCGGCGGACGGCCCCTCCCGTCCCGCAGGCGAAGTGCGCCCTAATCTGGCCGCACAAAGGCGAGCGCGGCGTTATTATTGCTGCAGACAATGCGAGCCGGAATTAACAGCTTTGTGCACAATACTGACGCGTATTAAGTCGCCGCGCTGCCACGTAATTATGTCCTTTATGTGCTAATGATGTAGATCTTCCGATGGCGGAAGAGGAGGAGGAAGCAGCAGTGGCGGCGATCGGCAGAGTAAACCCACAACGACCAGTGACCGGACATTGGCGGCACGCGGGCGGACAAGTGGTGGCGGCCATGATTACTGACGCGTTTGTTTTGGTTAGAGACTGATCTGATAATCCTGTTAGGGCAAGCAGTGATCATGACCCTCCTCTCTTACACACACACACAGCACACACCAGCACACACACCCACACACACACACACAACACAACACACACAGCCACGGCGCACGCACGCACGCACGCACGCACGCCCACACAAGCGCGCGCACACAAGCAGACGCACGCACGCACACCCACGCACGCGAGCACAGACACACGCACGCACACACGCGCAGAGACACGTTAACATACACCACAGATACACAACAACACCAGCACACGCCACGCACCACGTACGCACAGGTGAGCTAGGAAGCACGCGCCATCTAGCGAGCTCAGCAGCCCGGGCGCATAGATGCTCAACCCTTCCCAGCGCGCATCGCACGCATTCACGCAACCCCCAGGGGGCGCTCGCCGCGCACTCCTCGCTTCGCACAGAGTGCGATGCGCGCGTCCCGCTGCTGCCCCCTCCTCGGCGGAGATTTTACGGTTCCGCCTCCTCTCCACGTGAGCGTAATTAGATGCGACGCGATGCGCAGCGGGACAAATTTCGCACCATTGGCGTGCATCAGGCCGGAAGAAACCCAGATGTCGCGCTCGCGCCGGCTGCAGCGCGCGTTGCCGTGGCGACGCGTGCGTTTCTCTCCATCTCTCTCTCCCCGTCTTTCTATCTCTGTCTTTCTCTCTCCTCAACTTGATTTCTGTCTTTTTTATCTCCCTCCTCATGATCACTCTCTCTCTCTCTCTCTCTCGTCGTCTCTCTTCTCGTCTCTCTCTCTCTCTCTCTTCTCTCTCCCCCCAACATAATCTCTCTCTTTTTTCTCCCTCCTCACTCTTCTCTTATTTTCTTCTTTCTATCTCGATAACTGTTCTCCCTTCTCCCATCCCTCTCTCTGGCTTCTCTTTCTCTCCTCACCTCTATCACTTTCATTCTCATCCTTGTCCTCATTCCTCATTGTCTGTCTTTATGCTCTCTTTGTCTCTCTTTTGTCTCTCTATAACTCCTCTCGCTCTCTTCCTTCCGCTCTCGTCTCACATCTCTCTCTCTCTCCTCTCTCTCTCGCCATCCTCTTTTCTCTCAGAACAACGGCGCCTTTCGTTTTCTCCTTGCCCGTGCACGCGTGGTGATGGTCCAAGCAGCGGGACGGACGGAGGCAGAAGGTGTCGCGTTTTCTAACTACTGTGACAATTGCGCCAGTATCACTTCGTCGCGTAGAAATAGGCAAACGAGAGATAGTGAGTGAGATAGGTAGAGACGGTAGGGCAGAAAGAAGGCAGAGGGAGAGAGAGAGAGAGAGAGGAGAGAGAGAAGAGAGAGAGAGAGAGGATGGCGGGAGACCAACATCGAGGAGTGCGAGACATAAATACGAGAAAGTGGGACACAGCAGAGGGCGAAAAAGAAAAAGAGAGAGGAAGAAAGAGAGCGAGACAGAGAGAGCAAGAGAGAAGATAGAGAGAAGGAGAGGAGAGAGAGAGAGAGAGAGAGAAAGCGAGGACAGAGAGAGAGAGAGAGAGAGAGAGAAGAGAGATGAGAGAGAGAGAGAGAGAGAGAGAGAGAGAGAGAGAGAGAGATGAGAGAGATAGAGAGAGAGAGAGAGAGAGAAGAGAGAAGAGAGAGAGAGAGAGAAGAGAGAGAGAGAGAGAGAGAGAGAGAGAGAGAGAGAGCATGAGAGAGGAGAGCGCGCGCTGCGCCGTGCGGAGAGAGAGAGAGAGATAGAGAGATTGAGAGGCGGCTGCTTACGACATTATTAGCGCAGTTCATTACGCACCACGACTGCCACATAACTCGCACACACAGTCGGCGCACTTAGTCCAATGCGGAAGTCATGTCCGAATCGAATTCATTATCCGCGGCTCTCTTTATTTACCCAAATCTTTCGCCTCGTACCATCTCTCTCACCTTTCCCATATTCCTTCGGCATCAGTCTCCCACCGCCGCAATCTCTCTCTACGCCGCTTTCCATCTTGCTCTCACAGGGTCTCTCTCCTCATCTCCCTTCTCTCTCTCTCTCTCTCTCTTCTCTCTCTCTCTCTCGTCTCTCTCTTCTCTTCTCTCTCTCTCCTCTCGTCTCTCTCTCTCCTCTCTCTCTTGCAGCCAATTCTCTTTTCTCCCTTAGCTCTGCTGTTGTCATT
>NW_014577388.1:250185-256358 GCF_000485595.1 Priapulus caudatus
TCTCTCTCTTATTTTCTCTTTCTATCTCGATAACTGTTCTCCTTTCTCCCATCCCTCTCTCTGGCTTCTCTTTCTCTCCTCACCTCTATCCACTTTGCATTCCTCATCCTTGTCCTCACATTCTCATGTCTGTCTTGTATGCTCTCTTGTCTCTCTTTTGGTCTCTCTATAACTCCCCTCTCGCTCTCTTCCTTCCCTCTCGTCTCAATCTCTCTCTCTCTCTCTCTCTCTCTCGTCGCCATCCTCTCTTCTCTCAGAACAACGGCGCCTTTCGTTTCTCCTTGCCCGTGCACGCGTGGTGATGGTCCAAGCAGCGGGACGGAACGGAGGCAGAAGTTGTCGCGTTTCTAACTACTGTGACAATTGCGCCAGTATCACTTCGTCGCGTAGAATAGCAAACGCAGAGAGATAGTGAGTGAGATAGGTAGAGACGGTAGGGGCAGAAAGAAGGGCAGAAGGAGAGAGAAGAGAGAGAGAGAGAGAGAGAGAGAGAGAGAGAGAGAGAGAGATGGCGGGCGACAAACATCGAGGGAGTGCGAGACATAAATACGAGAAAGTGGGACACAGCAGAGGCGAAAAAGAAAAAGAGAGAGGAAGAAAGAGAGCGAGACAGAGAGAGCAAGAGAGAAGATAGAGAGAGAGAGAGAGAGAGAGAGAGAGAGAGAAAGCGAGAGAGAGAGAGAGAGAGAGAGAGAGATAGAGAGATTAGAGAGAGAGAGAGAGAGAGAGAGAGAGAGAGAGAGAGATGAGAGAGATAGAGAGAGAGAGAGAGAGAGAGAGAGAGAGAGAGAGAGAGAGAGAGAGAGAGAGAGCAGGAGAGAGAGAGAGAGTGAGCGCGCGCGCCTGCGGAGACGAGAGAGAGAGATTAGAGAGATGAGAGGGCGGCTGCTACGAACATTATTATGCGCAGTTTCATATACGCACCACGACTGCCACATAACTCGCACACAACGCGGCGCACTTTCCAATGCGGAAGTCATGTCCGAATCGAATTCATTATCCGCGGCTCTCTTTTATTTACCCAAATCTTGCGCCTCGTACCATCTCTCTCACCTTTCCTCATATTCCTTCGCATCAAGTCTCCCCCGCCCAATCTCTCTTACGGCTACCTTTCCATCTTGTCCACAGGGTCTCGTCTCCTCATCTCCTCCTCTCTCTCTCTCTTGTCTCTCTCTCTTCGTTCTCTCTTCTCTCTCTCTCCTCGTCATCTCTCTCTCTTCTCTGCACGCATTCTCTCTCCCCTTAGCTCTCTTTGTCATTCCCCTATTCTCTATCCCTCTCTCTTGCGCTTACTCCATCTCTCTTCCCCACTTAGCTAATACGCAAGTGAATAATAAAGTCGTGGACGCGTTAGGCAGCCAAAGCGCATTTCGGTGCGTCACTCCATCGCAACGCCGAGAAAACATGCGTCGTCTGCCTGCAGAGCGAGGGGAGGAGAGAAAACCACGACAGGGAGAGCTGATCATCTCGTGCACTTTCATATCATTACAGACGATTACAGAGCAAGCCCAACTGCAATGACGCTGCCATGTAGACAATTTTACGATTTCTTCAGTGTAAACAGGCGTAAGGACGAAGAACGGCAAACGTAACGCAGCATACACCCTGGCCACACGCGAGAACTCAACCCGTGCTACATGCTCGTACATTGCAAGAGCGTATACGCTAACTCACGATGCTGGTATAATTTATGTACGATATCATATTAACATATGATCAGGAGCGAATAAAATATCTAACACATATGTCAGTATAGGGAGGAGCGTGTACTAACACATACAATATCACACTAATTATATATTTAATGCCTGCTGTTTCGGGGCACTATGAGAGCTATAGTGCCCCAACAACAGGCATTAATGTTTTTAGTGCTCCACGATGACTATGCAATCTACTTTTCATGCTTATCATACCTTCTATTAATACTCCCTAATTTGCCGGTGCATTCGATGTAACAAAACGTTCGACACAATACACCACGCGCCGTTCGAAATCTTGCGTTGACACGCGCCCAGAACGCAGGAGATTCGTGAGCGTAACCAACAATGCGTTATAATAACAATGCGTCGCGCAAAGCAATTTTAGTGGCCGCTCAGGCGGGCAACTAGTCGCGGTTGTCATGGAGTGCGCTGCTGGCGTTATCCAATAAGATTTGCAACGATTTATCCCCGTCATGCCTAACACAATTAGTGCATCACCATGATAAATCGTTGAAATTCCTATTGGATAACGTCGCAGGTAGCTATGAACAACAATAGTGCCCGCCTGCGCGGCAGCTATCCCTCCCTGCGTGGTCGCGACCGCATTGTTATTATAACGCATCTGTGTTTTTTAATACAAATTGAAATTTGTTCGTTAAGAAACTTTGATTCTCTTTCAGCTTCAATATTTGCCGAGTAGATTGCAAAGTCTGTGATGGCATAAAAACATTAATGGCCTGTTGTTTGGGCGCACTTATGAGAGCATAGTTGGCCCCCCAACAACTGGCATTACATATATAAACATAATGATAGATGTAGGAACGTGTATCACATGCTGATAGTACACGAATTGACGTGAATAAACGCATCGATGATAGTACCGGTATGTGAAGCGGGAAATAACGTATAATGACAGTACATATTGGAAGCGTGTAGTAACACATGATACTAGTACATGTATAGCGTGTAATAACGCATGGAGATAGTACATGTAGTACATTTTTATATGATGAGGAGTGAATAATACGAGACTCTATTATTCACTCCTGATAATGATGATAGCACTGGTAGACGTGTACAGAACACGATGATAATAGCTACATGTAGAGCATGTCACTACAACATGATGATAGTAACATGTAGAGCGTGTAATAACACATGATAATAGTGCATGTGAGCGTGTACTAACCACATGATGATATGTAAGATGTAGAGCGTGTAAATAACACATGATCGAATAGTAGCATGTAGAGGCGTGTAATAATACATGATGATAGTAACCATGTAGAGCGTGTAATAACACATGACTGATAGTACATGTAGAAGGCGTGTAATAACACATGATGATAGTACATGTAGAGCGTGTAATAACAACATGATCCATAGTACATGTAAGAGCGGCGTGTAAATAACAGCATGACTAATGAGTACATGGTAGAGGCGTGTAAAACACATGATGCAATAGTCACATGTAGAGCGTGTAATGAGACACATGAATGGATAGTACATGTAGACCGCTGTAATAACACATGATGATAGGTACATGTAGACCGTGTAATAACAACATGATGATAGTGAGCAATGTAGACGGGCGTGTAATAACACATGCATGATAGGTACATTGTAGAGCGTGTATCACATGACCTGATAGTACATGTAGAGCGTGTAATAACACATGATATATCAGTACATGTAGAGGCGTGTAATTAACACATGATGATAGTACATTGTAGAGCGTGTAATAACACATGATGATAGTACATCGTTAGATGCGGTAAGTATCACCATGATGATAGTAGCATGAGAGAGTGTAATAACAGCATGATAATCAGTACGATGTAGAGCCGTGTAATTAACACATGATGATAGTACATGTCGAGCGTGTAATAACACATGATGATAGTACATGTAGAGCGTGGTAATAAGCACATGTGATAAGTACATGTAGAGAGCTGTAATACAATATCGATAATAGTAGCATGTAAAGCGTGTAATAACACATTGTGATAGTCCATGTAGCAGCGGTGTAATAACACATGATGATAGTAACATGTAGAGCGTGTATAACAGCATGATGATGAGTACATGTAGAAGCGTGTAATAACACATGATCGATAGTACATGTAGAGGCGTGAATATACACATGATGATCGTACATGTAGAGCGGTAATAACAGCAGATGATAGTACCCATGTAGAGCGGGGTAATAACAGCATGATGATAGTACATGTGAGCGTGTAATAACACAGTGATGATAGTACAGTAGAGCGTGTTAATAAGATGATGACTAGTACGTGTAGAGCATGTAATCAACATCATTATGTAGTACATGTAGAGCGTGTACTACACATATGCTAGTAAATGTAGAGCGTGTAATAACATATGATAATAAGTACTGTAAGCGTGTAATACACAATGAATGATAGTACATTAGAGCGTGTAATAAACACATGATGATAGTACAACTGTAGACCGTGTTCAATAACACAATGAATGAATTAGTACATGCAGAACCGTGCTAATAACACATGATGATAGTACATGTAGACCGTGTCAATAACACATTGATGGATAGCTACATGTAGAGCGTGCTAATAACACATGAGTGATCATAGCATGTAGAGCTGTAATAACCATGATAATGAGTTACATGTAGAGGCGTGTAATAACACATGATTGATAGTACATGTAGGCGTGCGTTAAGTGAAACACATGATGAAGTACATGTAGAGAGTGGTAATAACACATGATGATAGTACATGGTGAGACCGTGTAATAACACATGATGAGTAAGTACATGTGAGCGTGTAATAAAAGTGATGATAGACAGTGTAGACCGTGTAATAAACAACATGATGATAGTACATGTTCGAGCGGTAAGTAACAATGATGATAGTACATGCTAGAGCATGTAATACACCATGCATGATAGACATGTAGACGTGTACATAACACATGATGCATATTACATGTGAGCGTGTAATAACAATATATAATAGTAACATGTAACAGCGTGTCAATAACACATGATGCATAGTAATGTAGAGCGTGTAATAAAATGATGATAGTACATGTAGACGGTGTAATAACACATTGATGATACTCAGTATCTTGACCGTGTATAAACAGTGATGATATACATGTAGACCGTGTAATAACATAATGATAAATAGACAGTAGTAATCATGACAATAGTGATAATATATTAGTAACTGTGATATAGATAAAAATAGTAATAATGACAATTTAGTACAATGTGTGATGCGTGCATGCACATAATACATGCTGTACTACACAGTAGGAGAATCGCGCACAATCCATTGACGATGTAACATGTAGGGTAGCCTACCTGAAGCACAGTTAACTAAACCGCGCAGTTCCATTGCAAGACGGCATACACTTTACTTGTCTCTTTATGTCGGATTATGGTATGTATACATGTGTAGTATATAAATTAATAAATGGATAAATAAATAAATAAATAAATAAATAAAATAATATATATATATATATATATATATATATATATATATATGCATGTGTGTGTACGTGCGTGCGCGTCTATTTATTTGTTTAAATTTCATGGAATCGCATCCTAAACCAATAAAAATTGTACAGGAATATTTAAATTTACAGTCACCATATGTTGGCATATGAGATATGATGATATGATATGATATGATATATAAATAAATAAATATATATATATATAATCAGTAGCACTAGCACAATCGGTTAAATTTGAATACTATATACTGCTAGCTGCATTTCTTTATAGAATTATTTGTTCGCTTCTCTCATTAATCTTTTACCAGATGATCTGTAAAGATAGCTTAAATTGTTTATCACCTATCGCTTTAAATGCATTTACCTTGGTTGATTGGTTATATTTAATATAAATTCACTGATTCAGTATTAGTTACTAAAGTATACTAAGAATGGATTACTTATTCATGCTGTTTCAATAACATCACATGAATTAAGCATCTATTTATGGTAAGATGCGCTATATTTAAAAAAACACTTGCAAACACTTTTCAGGGCTATATAATTCCACACCGGTTGTTGACATGTAGAGCTCAACATCTTCTTTACGCACATGACAGCTTAAAACTATATATATATATATATATATATATATATATATATATATTTATAGAGAGAGAGAGAGAGATAGAGAGATGAGAGGGCGGCTCTACGAACATTATTATCCCAGTTCATTACGCACCACGATTCACTAACTCGCACACACAGCGCGCACTTCCAATGCGAAGTCATTGTCCGAATCGAATTCATTATCGCGGCATCTCTTTATTTACCCAAATCTTCGCCTCGTACCATCTCTCTCACCCTTTCCCCTATCTCCTTCGCTCTCCCGCAATCTCTCTACGCCTTTCCATCTCTCCCACAGGTCTCCATCTCTCTCTCTCTCTCTCTCTCTCTCTCTCTCTCTCTCTCTCTCTCTCTCTCTCT
>NW_014577388.1:256740-267509 GCF_000485595.1 Priapulus caudatus
AAGACGTGGGTGGTAATTAGACAACAGCAATTGTGATGTGTTTGTTGAAATGTTATAGTCACAAGACAGAGAGATGGATTTCATGATTGGCTGATTGTTAATCAAAATATACTTCAAAATTTTGAGCGAGAAATTTGAATACCTCTCGACAAACTGAGATGATGATGACGCACGCACAAACACTGCGATAATAAATTTAATTGCAATTTTAGCAATAAATAGAAATTTATCATGGGTTTTCACTTTGCATTAATATACAATAACATCTTCTGTTACTAATTATGCAAAATCAACTCATCGGCCACACACGCATGAGAAGTCGTCTAGCAGAAACGCTTGAAATCGGTTTAAACCACCAGGTGGCGAAAACTGCGATGGCGCCGCGCGGCCGGCGCGAAACAAGCGGTGCCAAAGTCCGCCCGCCGCGATCGATTAAGAACGAGTTTTCTATTCATCCCTCTTATCTGAATTTAATGAAACTGTAGAAAGCCAGAGAGCTTTACGACCAGGGCGGTTCACCTATGCTATAAGGCAGCGTGATAAGGCACCCCGATCACAGCCTAGCAACGGGTGCAGCCCAAAGCACACAGCCCCGCGCACGGTGAGATAACTCCTTCGCGTCGAGTGTGACCAGTAGTTTCTTACTGTTTGCATAATGGTAATTCATCAAAGTTGGTAGCTGAGTTGTAGACAAGTGGAAGGATTAACGTATCAGTGATCAGCCACCGTGTTGCCCTTCGTGCGGCCAACAGCGGCGGTGGCGCTGCGTTCGTCATTCAGCGTTGCGCGCGCGGCTTACTGGCGGCCGCCATCTTGATGAAATCTAATCGCCGAATTAATCGGTACAAAAATACCAGGAGAACCAACCACATCATCCGCGAAGTTGCGAACTGTGGCAGAGCTGTCCACCTGCGTTTCGCTGAACAGTGACGCGGCAATAATTGATGGGAGAGGAACGGTTATTTTTGGGACGAGGGATCGGACCACGTCAAACCGGCTCTCTGCGTAGACATCGGCACCTATGTAAATGTGACTCTCGGAGCGATGTGCAATGATCTCGGATTCACAACCATGATTTTCTAACTACCCAGACATCCCCCTTGAAGAAAAAATCGGTTATGTTTAGACTCTACTAGGCTAATGTAAAATTATCCGAGAACCGAGAAATATTAAAAAGATTCGAAATAAAATTTCAAAAATTTGGAAAATGCGATTGCATTTAACTTAGAACCATAAAATGGGATATCTTTTACCTGAGGCATTAGGAATGCCCCCCGTCCCCCTTGATAAACAAGAGCCGATCTTTGCAGCCGGTAAACAGCAGCGTCGCCGTTTGCGTTCGTGCGCGCGTTCGTGCGTGCGTGCGTACGTGCGTGCGTGCGCGCGCGTGTGCGTGAGTTGCATCGTTGTTAGTCAGCGACAGCTCAGCGAGCACTGCACATCGTGCGTGGGTTCTCGTACACGCGTCTATGGTCAGCCTATATCTTTCTTCGCCTTCCTTCTCTTCGCTTGTTCGCGTCAGTCTCCGCCGTCATCCCTGAATCGTATTTTGGTTCCTCGTCGTTGCTACAGCCAATTTGCTGTTACGTAAGTGAGAACACGTGTAAACCCCGCGGCCCCTAGCCTCACAGCGACGAGCAAAACTACGACTGTCTATTTCACCGGAGCTATAACGAAATCGCACGCGTCGCAATGCACTACTGCAATGTGCGGACAGCAGCACGAATCCGTATCCAGGATAATATAAAGACTACATCATGCTACTTGTGAAATTCGAATCGCTTCCGCCCGCCACTTCTGGAAAAATCGTTCTCTCTCTCTCTTGGCTGTCACCTCAGCCGGCCAGCGTACGAAAGCAGCGACACAAATAAACACTCCTTGTGTGAGTCCTGCGATCGCTCTCTCCCTTTTCTCTCTCATATATATATATATATATATTTATAGAGAGAGAGAGAAAATCTGACAATATATACATATATATATCAGGAGCGTATAATGACAAATTTGTCATTATACGCTCCTGATATATATATATATAGGCCTATACATATATATATATCGTTTTCAGTCTGACTCTCTTTCTCCCATCCCCACCCTTCTCTCTCTCGCTCTCTCTCTCTCTCGTTCTCTTCTTCCTATCTCCGCATCTCTCTTCCTCCTCCTCCTCTTCCTCCTGCTCCTCCTCCTCCTCCCTCTCCATCTCCCTCAACCCTCCTCCTGCCCCTCTCTCTCTCTATCATCTAATGCGCTGTATCGGCGGCCGTGTGTACGAGCGTTACAGGGGGAAGCCGGTAGATCTGTCGTCGGCGCGTCGCAGCTGCCGCACCGGCCCACTCCGTGTAGCTCCAGCCTTCCCGGCCGCTTCTCGGCGGCCGCTCTAATTTGTATCACATGAGCCGCGCCGTCGGATCATCAGCGCAACCAGCTCCAGATGCTTCGCCGCGCTGTTACTGTCACAGCGTTTCGGGGTAATGATCACTGCTCGCCGGCTAGTCTCTACATGCATCCCCCGCTGGCGCAGCGCCACGCACACGGACTCACGAGTGAGGAGGAATCAGCAGCAGTGACGACAACAGCAGCAACAGTGACGACAACAATAACAACATCAGCAGCAGCAACAACAACCGCAGCAGCGGCGGCGACAGGAGCAACAGCGGCGGCAGCAGCAGTAACAACAACAGCAGCAGCGGCGGCAGTAGCAGTAGCAGTAGCAGTAGCAGTAGCAGTAGCAGTAGCAGTAGCAGTAGCAGTAGCAGTAGCTGTAGCAGTGGCAGCAGCAGTAGCAGCAACACTAGCAGTAGCAACGGCGATAGCAGTAGCAGTAGTAGTAGCAGCAGCGGTAGCCGTAGCAGAAGCAGAAGCAGCAGCAGCGGTAGCCGTAGCAGAAGCAGAAGCAGCAGCAGCGGCGGCGGCGGCGGCGGCGGCAGCAGTAGGAGCAGCAGTGGCGGCGGCAGAAAAAGCAATAGCAGTCGCGGTAGCGGTAGCGGTAGCAGTAGCATTAATAGTAGTAGTAGCAGTATTAATTAAGCAACAGCAACAATAACTAACATGATAAGCAGCACGTGTAACACTAGTAGCAGAATAAGTAGTAGCAGAAGATGTTTCGTATTCTCCAGCCACTTACTCTCACCTCTTTCATTAAATAAATAAATAAATAAATAAATAAATATATATATATATATATATATATTAAATAAATAAATAAATAAATATATATATATATATAATAATTATTCATAATATAATTATATACTATCACTAGTCACAAATTATTACACATTATTTGATATTTGATATATAAACAAATAATAAATAACGTATTTAATGAAAAAGGTGAGAGCGAGTGGCTGAGAAGTACAAATATAGCGTACACAGATTGCGTATATGTGACTTATTTCCTTTTACGTTAGCCATTTGTTTAATGGTTGTTACTGCTTCAACTGTACATCGCGACTTCAAACACTTTTTCCCGCCATGATTATCAGCGGAGTCTTATTATTCTTTGTCGTTCTGCCGGCTATACTTTGATCGCCAAGTTCTCTTTGATATTTGCCTACAAATTCCCAAGCATTTGCCATCGCCCCGCTTTCTTATTTCTCCGTCTTAGCATATCTGCTGTTCGTGCCCCGCGCGCACACCCCATTTCACTTTTCTCCTCTTTCTTTGCGCACAATGCGGGCATAATATTTCGACCCATAATTTTCTTCGTGCCCAATATATGTCCGCCCCGGCACAGGCAATATCGCGATGACAGACGCGTCGACCATACAAACGACAACACTGTAAAGGCCTGCACCCGCCGACCAGCCCTGACACAAAACAAATGCAAATATTATTTTGCATATTGTGTTACCAGCGCAGCGCTCGATATCACACACGGATATTAATATAAGTAAATATATATATATTATAATATAGCTATAATATATATTATATATATATATAACAACCTGGGCGCCCCCGCGGCAGCAGCATTGCATATATATGTGTGTGGTGTTGTGTGATGTGGTGTGGTGCTGTGGTGTTGTTGTGTGTCGTGCTGCCTGTGCGTGTTACATGTAAGGCGTGGCGGCCGGCGTGCTGCGTTTACGCTTGTGTAGCAGCAAAGAGTGTGTACGTTTCTTCGCTTACGCGCGTCTCTCAAGTCCCGCGCCTCGCATCTCTAACCTGTTTATCCCGCCCGCTGAGCGGGGCTTTCCATAGTGCGAATGTCAACAGAAGCCAAGGCTGAAAGTCGACACGGAGCTTTAGACCGCAACCACGGCCAAGCGCAGCACATACACGAGACAACACCTACAGCAGTAAGAGATAATGTGTGTGCTCCCCACGCCACGCCCGAAAACGACGATCATTCTCATCCAGCGCAATGTTTAACGGGGGCCGTTGAACGCGCAATGTCGTATGTATATATAACAGAGGCGGGACGTGTGCGAGTGTGCCGGCGCAAATAGATGATCTACAAATATTTAAGCGGATTTGGTCAGTGGCAGTGTATAGATACCCGCAAATATATGCGCGCTGTGTGCAAGTGTGCAGGCAGAGATAGCTTCCCACAAACATAGGGAAGATACGGTATTCTTAGCGGCAAGGACCACGTCGCGCTTCTCCCTCTCACCACTTCCTCCTCTCTCATCCTCTTCCTCTCTCTCTCCACTCTTCCTCAACCTCCTCTCTCTCTTCTACTCACTCTCAATCTCTCTCCTCTGCTGGTTGTGATGTGTGTGTGTGTAGCCGGGTCCCTAGTATCGTAGTCCGATGCGCGTGCGCGTGCGCGGCTGCGCGTAGCGTCGTGTGCGGCGCGTGTTGCGCGCGCGCGCCGTGTGTGTTGTGGTGTGTGTGTGTGTGGTGCGTGTGATGCTGCGTGTCTGTAGATGCCGAGAAGACAACCATCATAGACGCCGAATAACCCCACACATCTACAGTCACGCAGCACAGACATGCAGGAAACGGGCTGGATCCCTCGCCTCCCGCACGGCATCGTGCGCGCACTCGCGCCGCATGTTACAAACGTACGGGCGGCGCAAGATCACAAGCACCACACAACTGCGACATCGACCAAGCTACAACCTCGCATTCACTAAATCAGCGCTCCAATTTTAACTTGGTCATACTAAAGCGAAACCACGCGAGCGACGAACGTTGACAGCTCGTAGCGAATAACGCGCGCGCACGGAACACCCGAGCGCGTGCTATAAAAACGATATCCACACCACGCCAACACACAAACAACCACACCCGAGAAAACGGACGAAGCTAAAGGCAGGCAAGGATAGCCCAGCCTCCGTCCACTCTCGTAATTCTCTGGTGTACTATACTAGCATCTACACATCTACCACACCGACCACTCTCATCTACTGCTGACCGGCCTGCTGCGATGCCGTCGCGCGTGCGTGCCTGTCGCCTGGAGTGCTAACAGAAGCCGCGGCGTGCGTGTGAATATCGGCCGGCGGGGTCGCGGTAGACCTGCTCGTCAGAGGCGCAAGGCACGTGACACGCGTAACAGTGAGACGGCCACCCGTTTGGCATGCGCGGGGAGCGGGTGTTAGCGAGTCGCGTGCGTCGACGGCGTTAGCCGGTGTGTCTTGTTAACGTCTCCCGCATCGCGTCTCAAAGTGCCGTGCGTGCAGTCGCTAGTCGTCTTCGATTCCGCGCTTGACCTGATTGTGTATTTCTCGTTGGTCGTTCGCTGCCCCGCTTCTCCATGTGTTCGTGCCGTCAATGGTGAACCCAGTCCTATCTAGCCGAGCTCCCGCGGCTGCCTAATATGCTTTATCCTTGTGTCAATATGGCTGCGCTCACCTAGCAACTAATCCCAGTCTAGCAGCAGCCCCAGCAATCAGCAGAACAGCCCAGCTTCTCAATATTGAGCAGTAGCGCCCAACATCAGCTACAGCACACGCTGTTGGCGCGCTCCGCCGGTCGCAAGGCCGCACGAGCCTCAACGAACGCTGCCAGCGCACGCCACCCAGCGCGTGCCAGTCGCTCCGCCGTCTGAGTTAGTCCTAAAGCCAAACAGGCCTCCCAACCTGTTCTATCGCACACCACCGTCGACACAGTCACGCGCCACTAATTCACCAGCCACACCGATCCAGGCCCTGCCCTCTGAATGACTGACTCTTCAAGAGAATGGCCTGATCTCTGAACACGCCTGTTACCTTTATCCGATCTGGCTCTCCGTTTCGAGCGTTTACTGGCTAGATGCTGGCCCCTGAATCAGAGAGCAATGACATAACGCATAGGAGGACGGAACCACTACTACGAGGACGTAGAGCACATGTAGGAGGGCATGCCATGAGGAGAATGGGACAATAGAAGTGATGAGAAAGGTACAGATGTGATAGGTACGGAGAGAGTAGAATGAGGTACCGAGAGGAGAAAGTGAGAAAGAGTATGGTCATGCGTGTGTGTTGCCATGCGATGCACTCACACGACGTAACTCAATCTACGAGCGAGAGCAAATATCATCATCGGCCCCTTCGTCAGTTACTACCTATCGCAGTCCACTAACCTCAACCACTGTCTCATCCTGCCTCCCGACACCTCACCAGGTCTTCCAATCGTCCTCGTACAACGTCCGCACATCGTCCTGCTCCCTACTCCCTATTATTGCAACCAGGCGCGTATCTCTCACCCACCATCAATACTTGCAGTATCCACGACAAGATAAGTCCAGGCACACTGTTCCGTGCTATGATGAGAAGCAGTTGCATCACCTCACCCTAGCCGAGACCACGCCCGCTAAAACCCACTTAACCCTCACCACGTACTACACGAGATATCTCATCACGCAGTTCTACCGAAGTTCGTCGATCGCCCGCCACACACAATACGCCATCAATGTTATTATCGTCATCGTCATCCACGTCATCGTCATCCCACCAGCCCCCGTCATCCCATCGCCATCCGTCACATTTATCCTCCAACTTACCAACAGAAGGACGCTCAGAACTCATTAGGAGGACGTTGTCAACAGCATTATGAGTAGTCATAACATAATCAGTCTGAATTCTCATGACGTTTGAAGTAAAGAGTCATTCGAAAGTAATGACGTTTTGACGATAGTCATAACTACTTGTGTCGTTACGGCCCCATCCCGGTACCATTCCTGTCCCGACGGCCCCAAGATTTACCGACCACCCCCTGACCATCGGCCACTTCAAATTCCCACCAATGAGCCGAGGCCAACCTGCATGCCGCCACCCCCTGGTCCCCCAACGAACACAATCACACCGCAAAACATCACCCCGGGAGCGAGACACAACCACCCATCTCACCCTCCTTCCTCCACAGACCCTTTTGTCCCCCTGAAATAAGACTGAAATGTCCTTCAGAGCTTATTTCTATTTGAATTACATTGCAAGAAAGGATTCTTCTTCTTAGCACCTAGGCCTACCCTCGCGCACACCGCTATATAACCCGCTTATCTCTCTCTCTCTTCATCTCTCTCTCTCTCTCTCGCTCTTCTCATCATATATAGTATAATATAACTATACTAATATATGCACCTCATTGATGAACTCTAAATCGGATCCTCCTACTCTCTCGCAGTTGATGCTGGCATAGACATCGGTATAGAATGATATAGCAGCTAGTCTAGGACATTGCTGCAAGCATCTTACCTGTACCGTGCAGCTGGAGATCCAACCAACGAAACCAAACCGCAACCAAAGACCTTAGGATGCGGTAAACAATCATTCAACATTTCTACGCAGCGCAGTTCGTCAGGAAATCAGCAGCGAAAGATAGAGAATAGCAGAGACAGGAGGGCTATCAGGACACGGGAAAGGAAGATATTACAGAAAGAGAATGGCGAAAACATTCACGTCTAATACCAATGGCATCACTCGTTTCTACACAGAAAAACCTTATTAACCGCGCCACTAATACCTTAACGTGCATTAAACCCGTATACCAACAACACACGCACACACATTTACGCACGATCCTACGCATCACCCTCACACAACGGCGCGCATGTCGCCCAATACCATTGCACATGGATACATACCCCCTAATGGCAACATGAGCCCAGTGCCTTCCCGTCCCGATACAATGAATAGCTCCTATGCTCCCGCACACACCCCACGGCTCTGGGATACGCGCATGAAACCGACTCCAACCCAACGCCCACAACTCTGCCGCCCACACCACCCTAACCTAACACCCTCTCTGCTTCCCTCTCCTCCCTCTCTCCTCTCTCTCTCTCTCTCCTCTCTCTCTCTCTCCTACCTGTACCGGTCCATCTATCGCAAAGTAGGACATCATCCTTGACGACATGCCACGAGCAGACGACGGAAATCACAGCCAAAACAGACGAGAGAAGTCGCACCCAAGACAGACGAGAAAGGTCGCAGCCAAGCAGACGAGAGAGGTCACAAACCAAGCAGACGAGCGAGGTCGCAGACACAGGCGGACGACGTCAACAATGGAGCAGCCGGCGTGAACAATAGCACAGCACTTCGGCGAGGCGACGATAACCGCGCCACCGAACGTCGGAAATCCTCCCGCGTTTAGCAAAAAAAACAAGAGAACGCCCGCAATGGTCGCACCGGTTAAGGTCGCACGGCGGAAGTGTTGCTCGTGACTGACTGGTGCTGCGCTCTCTCCAAACTAGCTCCCTCTCTCTCTCGCTTTCTCTCCTTCCCTCTCGCCCTCTCTATGTAGCCACTCGACGGTGGTTTCTGAGTGCCTGTCACGACCAGCTGCTAACCGTGAGCCGTCTCTTCGAGCCGCAGAGCGTGGATCAGCACCGCCGCAACAACAATCCACGCTGCCGCCACCGCGAGAGAGAGGGGGAGTGATGGAGAGAGTGAGGGAGAGGGAGAGAGAGAGTGGGAGTGAGGCCGAAAGAGTGAGAGAGAGGGAGGGAGGGAGAGGGAGAGAGGGGAAGGGAGAGAGCGAGAAGAGAGAGAGCGAGGGAGTAAGGGTGTGAGAGAGAGGGAGTGAGAAGAGAGAGGAGGGAGAGAGAGAGGAAGAAAGAGATGGCGAAAGAAAGAGAGAGAGAGAGCGCGAGAGAGAGGGAGTGAGAGAAAGAGAGAAGTAAGGCAAGCCAAGATAAGCCAGGCCTAGTATGGCACAAGGCCAGCCACGTGTCTCCTCGTATAAGTCGATTGCAAAGCTTTGTAGCCCGGGCCCCGCCGACTCCCGCTACCGGCAGCAAATCTCACCGCCGGTCAAGTGCCTCTTACGCGAATTTCGAATCAATTAACGGCAGCCAGCGATGAGAGAGAGAACGAGAGAGAGGGGGAGAAGGGGAGAGCGAGAGAGCGAGAGAGAATGGCGGTGCAAATGCGCACTAATAGCCTGTTTTGTTTCAGCACAAAAGCGAAGCGCAAACAAAGGAAGCTGCTCGGCCCATCGCGCACGGGCGGAGGAACGGGAGGGAGAGGAGGGAGGAGGGGACGAGGGAGAGATATTGCTTCATATATACACGCACGCTCGCACGCACGTACCCGCGTGCACTCGTACGCACCGAGACCGGAGGCTAATGCGAGGAATTACGAGAGGAAATCTCAGCGTAAATTTAAAACTAGTAATTGGTAGCTGTTCAACTCGGCCCTAGCGTGTGCCATACAATGATAACATGGCCCCGTGCGCGCGCGTGTGTATGTAGGTAGGTGCGTACGTATATACGCTCAGCGTGCACAGACAGCAAGGCGAGGCTTCATTTGATTGAAGGCAAGGCTATATCATCGAATCTCGACCTTCACCCTGAATCTAGTCGATGACATTATCCATCCACGTTCCCACCTCGGCTTCAGACTAATACGCTTTTTATCCCCCATATAACCTCACTCGTTTTTACCAACGTATTTTTTTCTCGGTGTTAAACTAGGGCGGTTTTAAGCAATGCAATTTCGCGCTCTATTTTTTCTAAACGACAACGATTTCAAACTAGCGACGCGCGCGCGCTCGGCGACGACCGCAGCGCCACCGAGCGGCGACGCGCTAACGAACACATCAGAGGAGGGGATTCGTCGAACCGTGAGTCGTACACACTCCATTGTCCTGCCACTTCCAAAGCGCCGCCCGTGTTAATGCCGGCTCTATTAGAGCGGGGCTGGCCAAATTTAGGCGCCATCATTGGCATTAGAGCGCGTCGGTTGACGATGACAGTAGGTGGCGGGCTCGCCGCGTGCCTTGCCCCGCGCACGGCGGCTCTAATTAGCGAGTGCGGAGGAGGGGGCAGGCCGCTCTCAGCGCCGCTAACCAAGTGTGAGAAGATCTGATTTAGTCTGTCACGCCGCGTTGCGTCACGGCCGCAGAGAGCGAGCGCGTGGCGCCGAGAGCTGTTGTGTTATAGATATCGGCTGCCGCGCGTACGCCGTCACCAAGCCGCCTCCTGCAGAACCGATATCAGGTGCCCGCGGACACAAGCACGCACGCACGCGTACCCACTCGCACATGCGCGCACATACGCACGCACACATATATCAACATATATCATATCATATCACATCGTAACGCAAGTTCACACAAGACATAGGATCACATAACACATAAAATCACATAACATATAACACAAAAGAGACGCATAACACGTGACGTAAGACGCAGCAGCACGATAACACTCATCGACTGTTAGCTATAGCTCCACAGACACGCGACCAACACACACACACACACACACACACACACACACACACGCACACGCACACGCACACGCACACGCACACGCACACGCACACGCACTCGCACACGCACACGCACACGCGCGCACGCACGCACGCACGCACGCACGCACACACCTCGTTATGTGCACCTCGAAC
>NW_014577388.1:267519-282019 GCF_000485595.1 Priapulus caudatus
ACGACACACGACACACACACACACACACACACACACACACACACACACACACACACACACACACACGCACACGCACACGCACACGCACACGCACACGCACACGCACACGCGCGCACGCATGCCCGCACGCACGCACGCACACACCTCGTTTATTGTGCACCTCGAACAAAGACTGCATCAACAGCGGCGACGGTGCTGGTGGTGGCCCTACTCTTGACCCGTCCGGTGTTAAGGCAACCCCTGCTGCTACCACGTGAAGCGCGCATATTATGTGATCACCAGCCGATGCGACAGACAAAGGCAGCTGGCAGTATGGCGGCGATGGCGGTGACGATGGCGTGGGAGGGAGTATGCACCTCCGGCATGTGGTGGAGACAATAGCACAACACTCGTGGCGCGGTGAGACAACAATAACAACAGGGGGCGCAAACGCGCGTGAACAATGGCGTGTTATCGCTGCGCGCGTGACGCAATCAAAACACGCGGTCACGTGTCGTCCGCTGCTGCGCGCGCGGGGCTGCGTGACGTGAAACGGATTAGTGCGCAATAGCGTAAAACACACTGACGTCATACAACACACGCTGACGTCACACGACGAGCAAACTTCACACGATGCGCAAACGTCACGCATGCAGTGGCCAGACGACTTCCGAGGACGTACGATGCAGTGGTAAATGTACTTGTAATCGCTTTTAACACAAGATCAGCGTGAAAAACTTTCAAACGACGTGAAATATACGTAGCCGAATATAACGGCAAATGATATAATGCACATCACACTGCTCTGTATAAGTCACACAGCTACGTATATAACACACAGCTACGTATTATAACACACACGCAACATAGCTATGTATATAACACAGAAGCAACAAAGAAGACACGAATACGCACACAACATGCAGGCGACCCGCGCCGCAGAATGATTACGTAATTAGATCAATTCTCGACAAACGCACGTATGCATCGATGAAGAAATGCAGATAAATGGACGGATGACTGAATGGATGAATAAACGCATGAAAAGAAAGGACGAACGAGTTATTGCATTAGCGAGCGCGTACGTACACGAACGTATGTATGAGTAGTGCAGGCAGCATGGCGGGATATAGCTCCGAGCCACGACTTAGCCTAATCCTACCGCAGACTTTCACAAAACTAGCGAGACACCCCGTCGAAATCTATAGATTTTAAGAGCAAACGGCCAACTCAGAAGCATTTGGTTCGTGCCGCTTCAAAGACGCGCACACGCACACGTACGCGCGCAGGCGCGCACGGGCATGCGCACGCGCACCAACGCACGTGCACGCACACATAGACATACGCTCACGCGCGCGCACACTCAAATATAGCAAAAGTTATTTTTCGGTAAAAAGAAAGAAAAAAAGTAACGAGAGTCTGAGAGAGAGAGGGAGAGAGAGAGAGAGAGAAAGAGCAAGAAAAGAAGAAAAACACCAATGCAACAAAGACGGGGGAACGAGATCGCGATACAGAGCGAGAGTGAGAGAGACGCTGGGAATTTACACTAAATGAATGAGTCTGAACAGAGATTTACGAGGATCAAAGAAGCCGCTGGAGACTATTCATCATGGATCTCCAGTGCGCATCTCAATGAAGCTCGGCGCAATGTCACCGAGAGAGGGATAACTACATGTCTCAAGTGAAAGAGGAGAGAACTTAATGTCTCGTGACAGACAGGATGGAGAAATTATCTATCCTGTGAAACAGGAGAGAAATGTCGCTCACTGTCGAGCCCAGTACAGCACGTGCTACGGGGTCGAGAAGTTAACGCCTCACGTGAGACAGGCGAGAGGATGCGACGTCTCGTGTGAGACAGAAGAGCGAAATTAATGAATGTCTCTGTTGAGAGAGACACGAGAAGCCAATGCCTCCTGTGTGATAGGCGCGAGAACGTAATGTGTCACGTGAGACGGTCTTATTTGAGCAACATACGCGGACAACGAAAAACTCTCTCCCCCCCCCCCCTCTGTCTGTCCTGTCTGCTCCGTCCGTCCGTCCGTCCGTCCGTCCGTCCGTCCGTCCGTCCGTCCATCCATCCGTCCATCCATCCATCCATCCATCTCTATAAAGCGCATGCATAGTTATGAAGAAAGGCTCACACTGGAAGCAAGGAGCACTGATGGATCAGCACGCAAGCTAGGAAGCCTTCAGGAACGAGGGTCAACCAGTCAGTTCACTCCGACTAGTGGTTGCCGGAAAGTGCTCGCGCGCGTGCGAGAGAGGGTGTGATAGAGGGGCAGGGAGAAAGACAGACAAACGGAGAGAGAGAGACCGGTGAGGGGGAGGGAGGCCCACACCGTGGGGCGCACGACCAGATGCGTGTCCAGACAGGCGTGTGATTATCGGAGAGAAAGAGAGCGCGCGAGAGAGAGAGAGAGAGAGAGCCCGTCCTGCCGCAGCGGCCGTGGTGATGAAGCGCAGAAGCTAGGTAAGCCCGGCCTGCGGGTACGACGGATAGAGAGCGAGTGAGAGAGAGATTCGGGCAGCAGATAGCGTAACCATTAGCACTCAGTGGGTGGACACTTACAACACGGCGCGCAGACAGTGCGCCCCTATTCAACACTCGGCGGCGTTTAGCAGTGCGCCCAGAGCTGGCGAGAAGCCTCCGGTGTCGCACGCACAATGGCCGAGATTAGCGAGCGACAGATTACACAGTAGCCGGTGCTGACACCTACCTACGTCATCAACACAGCCGATTCCCGAGCGTAATGGTGTGCGGGGGTAATACCGTGACCAATGTGTATTAAAGCGCATTCTATTAACTTAATGGTTACTATTATTACTACTATTATTAATCGTGCTGTTATTATTATTTTTTTATTTATTATTATTATTAGAATGTGTATTAAAGCGCATTCTATTAACATAATGGTTGCTAGTATTAGGCCTACTACTATTATTAATAGTGATGTTATTATTATTATTATTATTATTTTATTACTAGCTGAAAGCCCGCGCTACGCGGCGGGTGCTGTTCTTCGCTTAGTGACTGTGATGGGCATGTTGTTGACCCAGTGGGCAGCTAGTGTTAGTGTTAACGGTGTTATACTGGAGGCAGTCTTAGTTGTCTGCAGCATGTTTGTTTACTTCTGGTTGAGGTGTCGAATACAAATACATGTGCAAGGATCATGGCTCACATTGGTAACACGCATTAAGCATTTGTTGTGGCACGTCGATACGCAACGTGAAATCACCGACCCACACAGAAACAGTTTTTAAATTGTATGCCTATGTAGCTGCGGTTGATGATCACGGACTTCCAAAATTAGAGATATACGATAGACTGGTGAATAGGTCATAGAGACGTACAACCGTTAATACTTAGCCCTCTTGCGCAATCGTTTGCCGCACCGCCGTGTGCGCGGGGACCCAAGGGTAATATTGGCCGTGGTTGTGACGGCTTACTTCTAGACCGCATGTTTGCACTCTGTGCGGCACGACGTAATATTACGTGGCTTGGTGGTCGACGCGCGGTGGTGTGACAGATCGGGTGTTCAGCCGGGACACCCGTTAACTGTACCACGCCATTGCAGACTCTGGCCAAAAAAAATTCTGCACGTGAGTGAAATTGAACTTGCACATTGCGCATGATGGCACAGCTATGGCAAGATCAGCCTACCTCGAAATATTGCAACTTCATGTATTACATTGGTTACTTTCTACGTTACATTATGGGGCTTACCCAAATCTCACGACACACAGAGCAATGCGGAACAGACGATACACAGAAGCAACACGCAAATTGAACAACTGCTGTGAAACAACGCCATACGAACCAGACACGGTAAACACAGCGAGACAGCGCGCCCACACTATTCGTCCAGGCCAACATGTTCTCTTTCTTGTTCGTTTTTTTGTCTTTTTCAACCGAGCCGACAAACGGTTTTAAGAACCGGACGCTACATCAGTTTTATACCGCGCGTCCCGTGTAGCTCCTCGGATCTCTTCTGTCAAATCTCTCTCGCGGTCGGCATCCTGGACTCGACAACTCGACGGACGCCCTTTCATCTACCAGTCACATATCGTACAACATACACGCAGATTCGCCAAATTATAAGTAAGACCGGGCCAGGTCTATTATTATTTTTTTTTATTATTATTAGAATGTGTATTCAACCGCATTTTATTAGCATAATGGTTACTACTATTACTACTATTATTAATAGTGTTGTTAATTATTATTATTATTATTATTATTATTATTATTATTATTATACTGAAATTATACATGGGATAACTTTCATAGCATTTCACTGAAACGTAAGTCAGCTATGACTCACATGCCACCTGAGACAAAATGTCCAAACCCTCTCCCCTCCGTCTACATTATATATATAATATCAAGAGTACATAATAGAGACATTAATTTTGCATGCTTGCTCCGAATTAAACCGTTGATATAGCGAGGCGCAGCACCAGATGTTTACCTAGGATCTGGGGGGCTGTTGGGGAATATTAGGCATCGATTGTACCAGTGTTTATCTGTGTTTCGGCCAGGGGTGCTAAAATAATGTGTGCTGCACGGGCGAAGGCTGTAGCAGCTGGATTTTAGGCTATGTGTGGCTCAGATGTAATGAAGCGAAAGAGCAAGTGCTGTTACTGTGCTGTACTTAATCTCCACAGCCGCAGCGTCGTAGTAACACATTCCTGGTGCTGCGGGCGCTTAATAGTCAAGTTTTAGTCGGAGAGATGGCAAATGCACGGGGAAAACTGCTGAAATCCTGTCGTCGTATTCAAGAACTTTTTTGAAGAACACCATACGATTTTCAGGTAAGACTGGTGGTGTCTCATGATTAAGTGAGAATCAGAGAACAAACTAGCGGTATAGTTTGAATATATTTATCTCAATATTGAAACTACGCAAAACGCCTGTTAAAACAGTGTCATACTGCTTCTCTACTTTAGTACTCGTGATAGTATATATATATATGAATTATATAATATATAAATATTATATATTATATATATAGATCAGGAGCGCTATAATGACAAATTGTCGTATTTGTCATTATACGCTCCTGATAGTATATAGAAGTACTTGTTCCCCGTATCTTCTGCAGGGTCATATCTGCTAGTATATTAGCTACACGTGCTTGCCATATTGCTTCGTCTCGTCTCAAGCACACGCCGCACGGGCCGGCACTGGCACCACTGACCACACGTACAGCACTCGGCCGCAGCACCGCTGCAGACCACGATCTTATCTCGGACTCGACTTACTTCGAGGGCAATTGACTCTCGGCTAATTTATACCGACAGCCAGGTTGAAGTGACCAAACCGCTCTCGTAAGCTGACAATCACGCTGGGGGCATCTGTGCGTCGTCGTCGACGCTAGTGTGTGGTTAGTGTTTGACCAGCGATATCATCGCTCACGTCTATATAAAGAACACGCAACACACCGGAGTCCTCATGTCCTCCGCCTCCCTCCTCTTTCTCTCTCTGGCGCCCTCCCTCTCTCTCTCTCCCCATATATATACATATATATAATATATACTACCGCGGGTGCGGCAGAACCGGAGCAGCTCTCGCCCGCCCCCGGTCGGTTAGCGAGAGAGCAAACACGGCAATTAGAGGTCAGCCGACTGCGGCCTGGCCCTGGTCGGAGAGCAGGAATGTAACAACAGGCAAGAGCGTAATGTTAATGTTTACAGCCGACAGGAGGCGGCTGGCGTGGCGCATGGCTACTCTCCGCTTATCTCAATTGCTGACCGCCGGCTCGGACAGATTTCGCATCTGGTAATCTGCGTGCCACGCGGCCGCCGAACGCTTTTGTCCAGCGCACGAGATGACCAGTGGCGCAACAAACGTCGCGCTAAGTGGCCATCAAGATAAACAGCGGTGTGTCGCGCGGCGGCGGGATTAGTGGTCACTTGTAAACGCGTGGCTCGTAACCGCTTATTACGACACTGGCACCGCCTGTTAGCGAGAGCTAGAAAGAGATGCAGTCCATCGAGATAGTGGCACGAAGACGGGGAATCTACCTCAGCCTTTACTCCCTCCGTCCCTTCTTCCTTCGCTCCCCCACTCACTCCATTCCTTAATTGCATTCTCAGACTACCTGCTCCCCCTCTCACTCATTCACTCTCTTCTTCTCTTCCTCTCCGGCTTCCCTGCTCCCCCTCACTCATTCACTCTCTTCCTCCCCTCCCTTTCTCCCTCCATCCCTCCATCCCACTTTCCCTCCTTCGCAAACCTGAATGAACATTGTCCCTCCTACTCTCCTCCCTCCCTTCTTTCCTCACTCTCTTCCTCTCTTCCTCCCTCCCTTTCTCCCCCCGCCCCTCCATCCCACTTTCCCTCGTTCGCAAACCGGAATGAACATTGTCCATCCCACTCTCCTCCCTCCCGTCTTCCCTCCATCTCTCCTTCGCACACGAGGATTGACAATATCTCTCGCCCTACCTCCCCCCTCTCCATCCCTTCCTTCCCTCGCGAGCATGCAGAGGTACCACTCCGTCGTTATAACTTGGCCCACATGAGGCATTACACTAATCACGAGTGGACACGGCATGTACTAGCGCCTGCCCATAGATCACTAGCACATCACTCCCCGACGCAAGCAGCACTCTCACTCACTCACACGCACACTCACTCACTCAGTCACGCACGCACGCACGCGCTCGCTCGCTCGCCCGCTCACTCACTCACTCACTCACTCACGCACGTACGCACGCACGCACGCACCCCACGCACGCACGCACGCACGCACTCACTCACTCACTCACTCACTCGGCCAGACAAGCAACCCACCCACCCACTCAGTAAGCAAGCATCGAGCGCGCCTCCATCGTCTCGGTGATATCACACACTCCCACCCCATCTCCGAGATCATAACTATTTTACGTGCCAGCGATCAATCGCCGACCCGTGGGGCCGGAAAAACACGCGAACAAGCTGACCCCTACACGTCTTGATCTACGACGTCGCTCTTCTGTCTGTACCCATCGCACCCGTACCTGTGTGATGTGTATTACACCTCGCATGTGCACTGTACATGCCCCAGCCACACGAAGAACTGAATCTGAGTGCACCCCGACAGGCGGCACCAGTGTCGCGCGGCCGCGAGAAGGAAGAATAAGAGGACGGGGGTTGATGCGCCAATGTACCTTCTCTCTTAGACCTTCGCGCCTCCCTGTCCCTACAAAGACTGCACGAAGTTAAGTTTGACTAATTTCGAACTCCGTGAGCTTTACCACGACACAACGACATGTGACATGACACGAAAACCTCTGCCACGTACGACGACATGTGACGCAACACGATGACACGAGACATGACACGATCACACGTGACATAACACGGCGACAGGCGACACGACACGACGACCTCTGACACGACACGATAACCGTCGACACGACACGACCACCTGCGACACGACGCAACGACAGGTTGACACAACACGACGACAGGCGACACGACACGACACCCTGCGACACGACACACGACACGACACGACACGACACGACAACCTGCGACACGACACACGACACGGCATCAGCGGTGGCACGGCTTACCCCTTCGTGGCTGGAGCTTCGCGACAGCTCTCGCATCTGCGACGACTCCTCGTCGCCACTGCCGGACGACTTGCAGCCGGCGCCATCCTTGTCGTCGATCACCAGGTCGATGGGCATCTTGCCCTTGAGACAGTTGATGTACCTTTGGCAGAAGTTATCACACAGTTCGTGCACCTGCGAACGGACAGAACGGAGAGAGAACATCGTGAGATCGAGTCGTTATCAGGAGAGGCGCTTGCGCCGTTGGTAAGCGCAGTGAGAGAGAGAGAGAGAGAAGAGAGAGAGAGAGAGAGAGAGAGAGAGAGAGAGAGACGCGCGTACGGTATACACGATCATGCTGGCGGAGCGCGCGCGCGAAGGAAGAGAGGAGGTGGTGGGAAACGGCAGAGGGAGAGGAGAGCGGTGGTGTTAGAAACAGTGGAAGAAGAGGAGAGAGAGGTGGTGTTAGGAACGTGGAAGGAGCTGAGAGGGGAGTCGGAAGGGAAACGGTGGAGGAAGAGGAGGTACTTTGCAGTAGTAATTGTGGAACAAGTGAAAGCAAGAGAGGTTTGGTTTGGATTATAGGGTGGTTGAGGAGGGGCAGATTGCGGGGAAAGGGCAGTTTGGCAAGAGGACGTGGGTGATGGAGGGAGAGAGAGATGGTTGAGTGAGATGGTGAAGTGAGAAATAGTGGTCGTTGTGATTCCGCAAAAACACCTGTGAACGATGAAAAGTAAATAATTCGTTAGTTTAGCTATGAGTTTAACCCACTGCAACATAAACATTATACGGTGTCTGGGCAGAGACCACTAAACGGTAAAGTAATGAAGCAACAGAGAGGCGAGAGATGGAACAGCAGAGTGGAGTGGTTACGGTGATGAACCAGTTTCTTGCTATTACTCAGATCAACAAAGATCCACTAGCTTAATTTATATAATTTATATATATATATAATAATAATATATATATATATTATATAGTTATATGTATGTATATATATATATATAATTATATATATATATATATATATATATATATATAGTTAGTTAGTTAGTTAGTTAGTTAGTTAGTTAGAGAGTTAGTAGTTATTTAGAAGTAGAGACGTAGAAGACTTCAATATATTGATATATTGTGTTTAGCTAAGCTAATGTATGTTATAATTTTTTTTTTTGACATCTAAACACGTTTTATTTACAAATGACAAACTTTGTGTATAATATCAAGCATTGTATATATTATATATATATATATATATATATATATCAAGAGTAGATAATAGGAGAAGAGTATGACACCGTTTTAACAGCGTTTTGCATAGTTTTCAACTTGAAAATATTCTATCAATATGTGAATAAATATATTCAAACTTTACCTTGTTTTCGTCTATGATTCTCCTTCTAAAGGCATAATTCGAGCATCGATTATGGCAAAGTTGACGGAATGGCTACAGTAACTGGCACCTTGTGTAGTTAATAAGTACATTACCTTATAGCCAAACGCGTATTAGTTTGTCACAATATTCACTGCTAATTACTAAGAAATGTCTAATTGAAATCCGTAAATTTGGTAATCTGGCGACAACGCGGAAATTTATGGCCAACAAAATAAACATCGAGTTGCGGTTCGGTGACGTCACATGTTGCCGTACAAGATGTTGAGCATCGAATTGTTTTTCCGGGTAAATTGTTTGCCTAGTGTTATTATTTGCCTATAGTTGCCACATATTATATGTTGCTTGTTAATCTCAAAAACGTATATTCATTTATTCCCGAATCCCAAGAGTAAAACCATAACGTACGCGGAATGCGCACTCAGACTACAAGGATTCGAAATCACTGACGCCGAGCATACGTGCGAGAAATGTCCGTGTTGCACTATAATCTGTATAGACACCGCCTCGCCAGCTTACGACCGGTACGGCCGCGCATGAGGTTTGTACTGTCAACAACCCGATGTTCTTGGACTGCGGATTTCAATTAGACATTTCTAGTAAACCAGCAGTGATATTGGACAAACTAATTACGCGTTGGGCTATAGAGGTAAGTTACTTATTAACTACACATAGGCTGCCAGTTACTGTAGCAATTCGTTAAAACTTGCAATAATCGATGTCGAAATATGCCTTTAATCATATGACACCACCAATTTACCTGAAAATCGTATGTGTCTTCAAAAAAGTTCTTTGAATACGACCACGGTTTCACACAGAGTTTCTCCCAACCATTCGCATCTTAGCGGATGTTATTAGTGTGTTATTATCGGATTAGTGTTCTATTGTCTATGACGGAACGCTGGGGGCTGTTGGGTTATTTAGGCATCGAATTGTATTCAGCGTGTAGCGTTTCCAGCGTAGCTAGAAATAAATGTGTGCTCCCGGCGAGCTAGCAGCTGATTTTAGCTGTGTTGCCATCGTGTTCCTTGATGATAAGGAAGCGAAACAAGTGCTGTTACTGTGCTTACCTAATATCTCCAACAGCACCAGTGCGTCCCGTAGTTACAACCTGGCTGCCGCCGCATATCAACATTCGCCGAATAGATGCAAATATTTGGGAAAAACTCTGGTGAAACCGTGTCGTATTCAAAATAACTTTTTGAAGAACACATACGATTTCAGGTAAACTGATGGTGTCATATGATTAAGGAGGAAATCCGAGCGAAGACAACGGTAAAGTTTGAATATATTTATTCACATTATTGATAGAATAAATTCAAGTTGAAAACTACGCAAACGCTGTTAAAACAGTGTCATACATCTTCTTCCTATTATCTACCTCTTGATATAGATATTACTATATATATTATAATTAAAATTGGCCGCGAGGAAAATATATTCTTAAATTTATTCGATTTTATTTTTCCTTTTCCTCCTTTCCTCCTTTTCCAATAAATGCAAATATTATATAGTATCAAATAATACAATATTATGTATATTATACAATACAAATATTAAAAGAATGCCCGTTAGATAATTTTTATTGGTTATGTGCATATATATATATATATATATATATATATATATATATATATTCTTGTATTTGCGTAGCTTTGTGTTAATCACACTGCAGCTTTACACGACTGCCGGTGTTGGGGGTTTGCACAGCTTATGCGTTTTGTAATGCAAAATATTTGGTTGGCTATGCAAATAGCACGAGGGTATTAGTTGAAAGCACAGTGAATAACAGAAATTGCAACCTGAAAGACATACCGCGCAGCAAATTAAAATTCCGGCTATGAAATTATAATTAGTAGCTACATTTTAAGTTCTGTTAATGATATTAGGCATTTCCAATTAAAGAGACAATTTTAAAACGGAGGTACATGTATCCTGACCTAAATTTTAAAAGTGTCAGCTTTGCGAAATACTTTTAATTGGCTTGCTTTATGACGAAATTCCCCCTCATTATTTTGAATTAAGTAATATTTTTTATACTAATTAGTACATCTCATTAATTTTGCATGACCTGACATTTATGCTCATGCGAAGCTCCAATATCATCCATTTCTCTGCGAGAAAAATACAGATAACTGCTTTGCGAAAATCACCGACTCGGTGGGTCGTTCCGTTTACGGGCGCGAAGACTATAAAATTGTTACAGCCATAGGTTTTCGCAGAAATTACGTCGCCATTTTCCCATCATTTTATCGCCGGTAATTATTACACTAAAAGTCCACGCCGGGCAATAACCGTATAAATGCAACGTAACTGCAACTCGCGCCTTCCTCAGTACACGCGCATGCACTTCCCGTATTTTAACCGCTAGTCTCCACTGGCATCTGGCTTGGAGCTCTCTGCGTGCGAGAGGGAAAAACGTCTAGATCAGGAGAACGGCGGCGGGATCTGTGTTTGTGTCGTGTCGGCCGCGGTGGCTCGGCTACACGGTTAGGCCACACATCTATGATGCAAAGGGGTGCTGCACGTACCCGCCGACAGGCCCGTCTCATTACACCGAAACCAGTCTCAACCTTGAACGTTATAAATCAGCTTTTGATACGCTTTCACGCCCCGTGGCCCTGCCGCGAGGGGCGAGGTGAAGGCAATATTCCTTTCCCTCCCCCGGAGGGACTCCGCGGTCCTTCTTTTCGCACTCACACGACACGAGCGGGAAACAAGCGAACGAAACGGAGACGGCCGCAACCGATGTGATCTCGCACGCTGCCACGCCGACAGCGTACGGGGGGGGGGAGGAGGGGAGGGAGAGGGAGATGGATGTGAAGGTGGGGTGGAGGCGAAGGTGGCGGTACAGTAGAAGGAGGAGGAGGAGGAGGAGGCAGACGATGAGAAGGTGGCGGAGGATGAGGATGTGGAGGAGGCGGAGGAGGAGGAGGATGTGGATGTGGGGGAGGAGGAGGATGTGGAAGAGGAGGAGGAGGAGGAGGAGGAGATGGCGATGGCGGTGGAGGAGGTGAAGGTGGTAGGTGGTGGAGGTGCGGTGGAGCAGGAGAGAAGGTGGTGGAGATGGAGGTGGGGAGTGAAGGACGAGCCACGTGAATACAACGTGCGGACCATGTCAGAGTGACAACAACGCTAGCATCACAACGCGTTGTATTCCGCGGCGCAGAGACAAAACTAAACGCCGCACGGCAGATCGGCTCGTTAACCACCGTGTGAAACCCACACACCATCTCCGTCGTTCATTATTTTTTCCCCTTCTATTTCTCTACTTGTCTGTGTGTCTGTATCTCGCGTGCCCTCACGCCCATCTGTCTGTCACTATATCTCTCTTTCTCCTTATCTCGCTCGCTCTCTCGCCCCCTCTCTCTGTCTCTATATCTCTCTTTCTCCCTACCCTCTCTCAATATATATATATCTCTCTCTCGGCTCCATTACACGGGAGCCATAAAACGAAGGAATTAAATTCTCGTTAGCCCACCTGCGATAATTAGGGTCAGGGTGAGCGTACATGTACTACAGCGCGTCTATTGTCGCGATAAAGAAAGCTCGTCTAGTTATGCGGGGCAATTTATTATCCGGTCTATCACCGCAGTAAAGTATGCGTGAGTGTGTGTGCGTGCGTGCGTGCGTGCGTGCGTGTGTTTGTGTGTGCGTGTGCGTGTGGGTGCGTGTGTGTGCGTGTGCGTGTGCGTGTGTGTGATGTGTGTGTGTGTGTGTGTGTGTGTGTGGGGGTGTGGTGTGTTGTGTGTGTGTGTGTGTGTGTTGTGTGTGTGTGTGGTGGGGGTGTGTGTGCGTGTGTTCGCGCGGCGTATATATATATATATATATATATATATTATATATATATATATACTATGCCATCAGGAGTTAATAAAGACAAATTTGTCGTTATTAACTCCTGTTATACATGTATGTATGTATATATACTACGGCACATAGGCGTCGGCTGACGAATGCTCCCTGTCATGTTGACGACGTGGAATCGCCGTCGTTGTTTATTACCGAGCGTCTTTTGCTGATTTCGCTGTATAAACAGAGTGAAAGCTATCCGTGGGGAGAGAGAGGGTATAGGATCAGAGAGAAGGGGGGATGGGGATAGCGCACCGTGCTAAACCAAACTAGCGAGAAATCTCCGGTTGCGTTGTAGTGTGTGCTTTGGGGGTGAGACTGAGAGAGACATCGCGCGCTTATGGGGAATTCAGTACGTCGCTTAAAAAAGGAATACGGAGAGTCACCGAGTTGTGAATTGTGAACAAACAACGCGACATCATTTAACCAATTAAATTAATTAATTATTATATTTAGCAAGCATCAAATTACCGCTCTCCAACTCACTTTTCGAAGGCCGCGATCCAAGTAATCGACTTTGTACGATATTGCGACTACTACGCACATGTGTGCGTGCGTGCGTGCGTGCGTGCGTGCGTGCGTGCGTGCGTGCGTGCGTGCGTGCGTGTGTGCGTGCGTGCGTGCGTTCATGTGAGTGCTCGTACGCGCGTGGTTGTGTTCTTACGAAAATTATGGCGCGTGTGTGTTCGTTCCTTCGTGCATTCGTGACTCAGACAATGTTCGTACTTATGTGCGTGCGTACGCGTGTGTGTGTGCGTGCGAGTAACAACGATGACAGCGACGGACGGTGCGACGACTAGAGAGAAATTTCACGTAGTGTATGTACTATGTATTATTCACGTTCGAGCACGCACGGAGCGACGCGGCGCGGCGAGGTTACGGCCGCAAACGGAAATCAAAGCCGTGCAGCGACGTTCAATCATAATTACGGTCGACATGCGGGACACCAGGCCGCTGACCGTCTGACGGACGCTGAGCGTTTGATGCTCGCTGGTTCGGCACACACATCATGATCAGCCGAAGCCAGGAGCTGTATGCGATGTAACGACAGAGGGGAGCGAAAGCGCTGGTAGTGATGCGGCGACGTGTAGGCTGCTGTTACTACTGCTACTGCTGCTGCTGCTGCTACTGTTGACGTTGCCGCTACTGTTGTTGCTGTTGCTGCTGCGTCTCATAATAATAATAATAATAATAATAGTAATGATGATGATGACGACGCGACTACTTTTGGTGCTACTGCTGTTGCTCCTGCTACTACTGCTGTTGCTCCTGCTGCTACTGCTGTTGCTCCTGCTACTACTGCTGTTGCTCCTGCTCCTACTGCTGTTGCTCCTGCTACTATTGCTGTTGCTGCTGTTGTTGTTGTTGTTGCTACTGCTGCTGCTACTGCTTTTGCTCCTGCTACTACTGATTTTGCTGCTGTTGTTGTTGTTGTTGTTGTTGTTGTTGTTGTTGTTGTTGTTGTTGTTGTTGCTGCTGTTGTTGTTGTTGTTGTTGTTGTTGTTGTTGCTGCTGTTGTTGTTGTTGTTGTTGTTGTTGTTGTTGTTGTTGTTGCTACTGCTACTACTACTACTACTACTACAACGCGCGCCCATGAAGACGCGATGTCGTTATGAATGCGATTAAAAATTTTGCTGGACCAATACAAATGCATATGTATCGTTCTATTATGTCAAACGCATATGTTTCAACTCTCTCTCTCTCTCTCTCTCTCTCTCTCTCTCTCTCTCTCTCTCTCTCTCT
>NW_014577388.1:284334-285453 GCF_000485595.1 Priapulus caudatus
AAGAGAGAGAGAGAAAGAGAGAGAAAGAGAAAGAGAGAGAGAGAGAATATCGATTGTGTAGTTAACGTTAAAAAACGAGCACAACCAGCGACACCTGATACGACTTCGCTATCAAGTTACAAATCGCGAGGGCGAGACGCTATCAATTTACATGAAAAGGAAATACGTTGTAAAGGAGTATCCTTACAGGTAACCGTGTTTAAAAGGTGAAAAAAATCTTCGCACCGAAAAAACCCCTTCGGTTGTCCGTATTTCTGAGGGACACATCGTACCTCAACGTACGCCAGAAAAACGCTGCCCCTATACGCGTATACGTACACACACACACTCACGCGCACGCACAGACGCACGCAAACGTACACCCGCACGCACTAGTGCCTATACGTACAAGGCGCGGGTTACAACCACACGATCGCGCATGTCACTCGTAAATAGAGTCCATTCTCACGCGATTAAATGTAACACCTGCTTCGAACCGTAGACATATTTGTACGCAAAGTAGCCGGGCATTGTCGATGGAGACTCGCGGACTGAAAGGCCCTGTCACTGCTCACTAACCAGCGCGCTCCTCGTACAACCCTCCCCCCCCCACCGTGCCAGCTTATCCCGCTCTCCCCGCACTGTTTCACTCCCTCACCTCCCCTCTGCCGCACGCACACGCGCGCACGCACGCACGCACGCACGCACGCACGCAAGCCCGCGGGCGAAACAACGCGCTGAGAATTATGTATGCGCACGCACTCGGCAATAAATAAAGCTGATATTATCATAACAAACTCGCAGCACCGCTGATATCTTCACCACGCAGCGCCCGATACTGATCATCGACGGAATTTCTCGCACAGCGGCAGAGCGCCCGAGGGCTACTAGCTAGTATGGAAACTACCCATCGTGGCACAGGTACGTAACTACCTGTACCTATCTGCCGTGGTACAGGTGTACCTATCTGCCGTGGTACAAGTACCTAACTACCTGCACCTATCTGCCGTGGTACAAGTACCTAACTACCTGCACCTATCTACCGTGGTGCAGGTGTACCTATCTGCCGTGGTACAGGTGTACCTATCTGCCGTGGTACAAGTACCTAACTACCTGCACCTATCTGCCGTCGTACAGGTA
>NW_014577388.1:285974-287287 GCF_000485595.1 Priapulus caudatus
TGCACCTATCTACTGTGGTGCAGGTGTACCTATCTGCCGTGGTACAGGTGTACCCATCTGCCGTGGTACAGGTGTACCTATCTGCCGTGGTACAAGTACCTAACTACCTGCACCTATCTGCCGTCGTACAGGTAGCTAACTACCTGCACCTATCTGCCGTGGTACAGGTGTAGCTACCTGCCGTGGTACAAGTACCTAACTACCTGCACCTACCTGCAGTGGTACAGGTGTATCTACCTGCCGTGGTACAGGTAGCTAACTACCTGCACCTATCTGCCGTGGTACAGGTGTACCTATCTGCCGTAGTACAAGTACCTAACTTGTACCTAACTACCTGCACCTATCTGTCGTGGTACAGGTAGCTAACTACCTGCACCTATCTGCCGTGGTACAGGTGTATCTATCTGCTGTGGTACAGGTAGCTAACTACCTGCACCTATCTGCCGTGGTACAGGTAGCTAACTACCTGCACCTATCTGCCGTGGTACAGGTGCACCTATCTGCCGTGGTACAGGTGCACCTATCTGCCGTGGTACAGGTGTACCTATCGGCCGTGGTACAGGTGTACCTATCTGCCGTGGTACAGGTAGCTAACTACCTGCACCTATCTGCCGTGGTACAGGTAGCTAACTACCTGCACCTATCTGCCGTGGTACAGATACCTAACTACCTGCACCTATCTGCCGTGGTACAGGTACCTAACTACCTGCACCTATCTGCCGTGGTACAGGTGTACCTATCTGCCGTGGTACAAGTACCTAACTACCTGCACCTATCTGTCGTGGAACAGGTAGCTAACTACCTGCACCTACCTGCCGTGGTACAGGTGTACCTACCTGCCGTGGTACAGGTGTACCTATCTGCCGTGGTACAGGTAGCTAACTACCTGCACCTATCTGCCGTGGTACAGGTGTACCTAACTACCTGCACCTATCTGCCGTGGTACAGGTACCTAACAACCTGCACCTATCTGCCGTGGTACAGGTGTACCTATCTGCCGTGGTACAGGTACCTAACTACCTGCACCTACCTGTCGTGGTACAGGTGTACCTATCTGCCGTGGTACAGGTGTACCTATCTGCCGTGGTACAGGTGTACCTATCTGCCGTGGTACAGGTAGCTAACTACCTGCACCTACCTGCCGTGGTACAGGTAGCTAACTACCTGCACCTATCTGCCGTGGTACAGGTGTACCTATCTGCCGTGGTACAGGTAGCTAACTACCTGCACCTACCTGCAGTGGTACAGGTACCTAACTACCTGCACCTATCTGCCGTGGTACAGGTACCTAACTACCTGCACCTATCTGCCGT
>NW_014577388.1:290661-296724 GCF_000485595.1 Priapulus caudatus
GCGTGCGTGTGCGTGCGTGTGTGTGCGTGTGTGTGTGTGGTGGGGGAGCACAGAAAGCTGGGCGCACACGAAGCTTGTCACTCCGCATTCTCGTGCGGATTTTTATCGCTTCCTAATCAACGTGAAATCCAAACGTACGGCCGCTGAGTTCTACGCTTTTTACCAGAGAGAAGTTCAATTAGTAATTCTTTACCGCACGTTCCAGTAATTCATACGGTTTTAGTTTAGTCATTGGTTTATCCCACATAATATTTAAAAAGCGATATGTGGTTATTATACAATACGACATGATTATTATATATAGCGTGAAATTTCGATGTTTAAAAATGAAAATAAAATAAAATTATTTTACTCTGTTGAACTGTTTCTTTTAAGACTAAGACTAGTCACTAGACGGTTAAAATCTGAACCTTCACGTTTAGGATTTTTAAAATATTAGTTTAGATTCTAGACATAAAACACACACCCATATCCTTAATTTATATTAAAGTTGTACCGGAAGAAATATTATAGCTAAAATAAATTATACATATTATATAAAATCAAATAATTGAATTTAATATAATCAAATAAATTATAATAATATATCACAGAAGTCATCAAGTAATAAATACATTTTTATCATGACATTGCGTTTATATATGGACTAACACGTTAATCCAAATAACATATTCAATATTTTCCTCAAAATTAAAAAGGAACCGTCAAAAAATTCGGGGGGAAATCGCCAAACAGACGTACAACCGTACTAAACACCACCCTAGTAAACGACATGAAAAATGTACAGAAATGATTACTGGTAACCAGACGGTTGGCCGGCTAGCTAAATAGAGGGTAGGGCGGTCTGCGCTTTGACAGCCCGCATGAAAAATTATTCCCCAAAGACACGCCAACTGATCCAACAGAAAAATACACGTGTACACAACGGCACAGAAATGCATACACGCACATGTGTGCGCACCGCAGTTACACACGCACACGTACACGCGCACGTGTACGCACGCACGCATGCATATATGGATACACTCAGTAAATAGGCAAGGCTCTCCACGTTAAAATAGGCATAAGATATCTCGCAATCGCGACAACATATCATTTCAGGTGGCGTTTTTACAAAATAGCGCTTTAAAAATCGCTATATATCGCTTTATATCTTAATCGCTGCAGCCGTGTCTCCTATTTATCTAGGGGAAATACCGGTAGCGTTTTGTTGATAGCGTTATGGTTGCAGTTTCGTTTCTACAGTGAACCACTATTATTATATGTGAAAAATGGTATGTTCAAAGCGACCATTAGTGTCACGCGCTGAAAAACTGCGACAGGTACAAGCTAATCAGAATTTATCAATAAACTCTATTTACTTATATATTTATCCGACGTCATACCAGTGTGTCGTGATATACTAACCCGATAATATCCGGCGACCAAAAATATTTGTGGAAAAAAACATCATGGATGTTTAACTAAATTATTTTAATTATATCAAGCATATGCCGTGTCGCGCATGCAGTCAAATATAGTGAGTATTACGCGCGATCGGCAAAAAATTAATTGGGAACCGCGCTAAAGTTATTTGCTCGTTCTGGCATATTAGCCGACTACTAGTAGATACAATGCAGTGTTCGTAAACAACACTACCGTAAAACAGTCGGCGGCACATCTTATCTGATATAATATCGATCTGTTTCCGTATTGACAGCACGTGCGGGCACACAATGCATGCGTCTGGCTCCTCAGCTAGCGACATATACAGACGTAACTATACGCTATAGCCGCCAACATAGCAGCGACACACAACCCCTAGATCAGCAGCACCACCACTACTATGATCATCATAGATGTTGACGTCGTCGCCGTCGTCGTCGTCGCCGTCGTCGTCGTCGTCGTCGTCGTCGTCGCCGTCGTCGTCGTCGCCGTCGCCGTCGTCGTCGTCGTCGTCGTCATTATCATCATCATCACCACCACCACCACCATCACCATCTCCATCTCCATCACCATCACCAGCATCATCGTCATCAGCACCACCATTACCATCATCATCATCACCACCAATATCACCATCACCATCATCATCATCATCATCATCATCATCATCATCATCATCATCACCACACCGATCAGCGTCGCCGCGACCAGGTAACGAGGATTAGCGCCGGTGTGTATCATACGGCGGGTAAGCTGGGATAGGGGGTGGGGCAGTTTTCGAGTTTAATCCGAGCAGAGAGCTCACCGAAACTCGTCTTGCTTAAATCGTTATGTTTTAATCCGTGGCGGTGGCGAACGAAAGCAGCGATTTCTCAACGCTGGCTGCATAGGTAGCACTGGGATACGCCGAACCCAATGAAATTGTACGTATACACCGAAGCAAGTTAAATCGTATGTCCACGTCGACTGAAGTGAAATTTGAAGTATACATCGAATGAAAGGATATTCTACCTTTACACCGAATCAAGTCAAACCTTACGTTTACGTGGAAATCCACTCGGTTATTCCCGTACCTCAAATATTGAACCAATTTCATGTTGGATTGATAAGCACGGCAAGAATTTGCTACGATGTATCAGGGCTTTACAGTTTTATCGCTAGACTGTAACACGGAACTACAAGATTAATTAATTAATTGGTTAATTATGTATTAACATTATTTAAATTATTTAAACATTTACTGTCGTAGGTTAAGCGGTTCCCAACTCGCGTTAAATTCGCAAAACAACGACAGACGAATATATACTCGGTGTTTTTGTTTTTCTTGCCGGTGTCAGAGAGCGAAGCGCCGATGATTTGGTCATCGTTAGTTACTTCTGGTAGTATGTGATAACCTCGCAGTGCAATCATCTGTCTCTTTCTCTCTCTGTGAACGGATTTAGCGAAGTAGATGTAAGGGGGCCGGCTAAGCAGGACTCATGCCGACAGATACTCCTCCCCCACTCTTTTTTACGCGGCGCAAAGCGGAGAGTGGCGGTCGGTTCGCCCTCAAACAGAGCGATCAGAGGTACGGCCGATGTTTGACGTAGCTCTTAGCCGCGTGCTGCCCTCACCGCTCCTCTCTCTCTCTCTCTCTCTCTCTCTCTCTCTCTCTCTCTCTCTCTCTCTCGTTCTCTCTCTCTCACTATATATATATATCGCTTGCTAGCACCCATCATTTCACTTAGTCATCCACCTTATCAGCGCCCAGACAAGCAGCCCATCAGCATCACCATGACCATTAGCATCAACATCGTCATGCGCATCAGCATCAACATCAGCATCAGCATCAGCATCAGCATCAGCATCAGTATCAGAATCAGCATCGGCATCAACATCAGCATCAGCATCAGCATCAGCATCAGTATCAGAATCAGCATCAGCATCGGCATCAGCATCAGAATCAGCATCAGCATCAGAATCAGCATCAGCATCAACATCATCATCAGCGTCAGCATCAGCATCAACATTACCATTAGTATCAACATCACCATCCGCATCAGCATCAGCAGCGGCATCAGCATCAACGCAAGCATCAGTTCAGCATTACCATCAGCATCAGCATCAGCATCAGCATCAGCATCAGCATCAGCATCAGCATCAGCATCAGCATCAGCATCAGCATCAGCATCAGCATCAGCATCAGCATCAATATCACCATCAGCATCAGCATCAACATCACCATCAACACCACCATCACCACCATCACCAGCATCAGCATCAGCGACAGGTAAACAGAGCACGCTGTGACAATACACGCCGCTCGCACTAAGCCGCAAACTAGTTTACACCCGATCACACGACAGCATGCTACCTAACATACCTAGCACAGCAGCAACAGCAGCAACAACATCAACAGCAGCTGCAGCAACAACAGCAGCAGCAGCGTCATTACTCATTAGAAAGATCAGCAGCAGCACCAGCAGCAGTAGTAGTAGAAGCAGCAACAACAGCAGCAGCAGCAGCGTCATTAGAAAGATCAGCAGCAGCTCACACACACACGCAGCTCCATTTCTCACAAAGTCCAACGAGACAGAGACAGATAGACAGACAGAGAGGGAGAGAGAGAGAGAGATAGATAGACAGACAGACAGTCAGACAGAGAGAAGCAAGCGTAACGCGTCAGCTTTCGCAGCTAAACGGCAGCGGCGACGCGTCGACCCAGCTCTACGGCTCCCTAGCGGCGGCGGCGTACAGCGCGCCCCGCGCCGCCTGTCAGCGCCAATGTCCGGCCAGCCGCGTCACGGACATCGGCCGTGACAGCGGCTGCCATGCAGCAGCCTCGGCTAGCGGCAGCGAGCGCGTCCGCCTGTCGCTTATTCACCGGCAGCAGACTCACCACGGCTGGCTATACACGCGAGCGCGCGCCGTGGCGGCGTTTGCGTGCGACAGTGACAATGTGCGTAGTAGTGACAATGTGACAATGCGCGTGGCGCGTGGTGTGAATATGTGTGTACGCGGTGCCGTAGTGGCATTATGACGGCGTCTGTACACAGCGCCCGTACCCGGTGTGGTTGAGGCTGACAAAGTTTGTATATTATGGTGTGAGCGTAATATCAGTATAATGTCTAACTGATGTTTTCTGCCCGTAATGGGACAGTGTGGTAGTGTCCGTATGTCTTAGCTGTGGCGGCGTGACAGCGTTTGTACGTAATGTCTGAGCGTTTGTACGTGTTGTCACGTTGTAGTAGAGTTTGTGCGTGGCGTGACAGCCGACGCGGCGACAATGTTTGAACGTAACGTGACAGCATCATCGTGTTTTTGCGCAATGAGTAAGCGTTGTACATGACAATTTGCCAGTGTTTGACTGTGGTATGATAGTGTGTCAGCGTTGGTACACAATGTGAAAGCGGCGCAATGTGTGTACGCACTATAAAAATATGTGTACGCAGTGTAAAAATGTTTGTATGCAGTGAGACTATGTTTGTACACAGCATCAAAATGTGTGTACGCAGTGTGAAAATGTTTATACGCAGTGTGACGATGTTTGTACGCAGTGTGACATAATTTCTACGCACTGTGACAGCGTCAGAATGCTTGTACCCACGCTTCTACGCAGTGAGAACACCGCCACAATGTTTGCATGCACTGACTGTGACAGTGCCCGTGCGCTGGAAAAAGTGTGATCGTGCCCGTGCACCACATCATTGACAGTAGTACGATTGCGTGACAGTGTCAACGCTCTACCCAACCAGCCGCCGCCCGCTGCCGCTGCCGCTGCCGATCCTAATGCGAACCAACAGCGGGTCTGCATATCAGCGCACAGCATCGCCGCGCTGCTGCGGTATAAGCCCCGGGGAAGCCGACCGCGGCATTCACGCACGCATAAAGGCGGCGGTGGTGCGGCAGGCGGCCGGCCGGCCGGCAGGCAGGCAGGCAGGCAGGCGGGCGAGAGACGGCGCAGGACGGCGAAGGATACAGCGGTAGGCAGTTAGCGCTTGCTTGCTTGCTACACGGTGCGCACACAACGCGCGGGCCTAAACCGAAAATTACACCTGTTTCAGGATTAGCGACGAGAACGGAGGAGAGAAGCGCCACTCTCGCCCGGGTGTGACAGCCTCCTCCCCCACCTCCTCCCTCATGCTCTCCGTCAGCATCAGAGCCAATGTCTCTATCCACGTTTCTCTTCTCTGTTCATCCCACTCTCTCTCTCTCTCTCTCTCTCTCTCTCTCAGTCTGCTCGTCCTCGCTCTCGTCTCTTCTCGGCGCGGCGCGCGTCTCTCTCTATCCATCCTAACATCCGTTGCATGTCTTTGCTTCCTTCCGCCCGTGATGATACTTTGACTGGCTCTCATATCGCTCTTTCTCTTCTTCTCTCTCTACTCTCGTCTCTCTCGTCTCTCAGCTGTCGTCTACTCTCTCTCGACTAAGGACCTGCGGGTCTGTCGTCTCTGCCTCCTTTACTCTCTCGGCGTGGTCGTCTTCTCTCTCTGGTGAACGGATTAGCGATAGTAGAGGTGTAAGGGGGGGTCCGGTAAGGACTGAGTGCCGACAGATACTCCTCCGCCGAATCGGGTGTCTACCACACCGGCGCAAGAGGAGTGGCGTCGGTTCGTGCCCTCAAACAGAGCGATCAGAGGTCGCGGCCGATATTGAGCG
>NW_014577388.1:296749-299008 GCF_000485595.1 Priapulus caudatus
TATATATATATATATATCGCTTGCTAGCACCCATCATTTCACTTAGTCATCCACCTTATCAGCGCCCAGACAAGCAGCCCATCAGCATCACCATGACCATTAGCATCAACATCGTCATGCGCATCAGCATCAACATCAGCATCAGCATCAGCATCAGCATCAGTATCAGAATCAGCATCAGCATCGGCATCAACATCAGCATCAGCATCAGCATCAGCATCAGTATCAGAATCAGCATCAGCATCGGCATCAGCATCAGAATCAGCATCAGCATCAGCATCAGCATCGGCATCAGCATCAGAATCAGCATCAGCATCAGCATCAGCATCAGCATCAGCATCAGTATCAGAATCAGCATCAGTATCGGCATCAGCATCAGAATCAGCATCAGCATCAGCATCAGCATCGGCATCAGCATCAGAATCAGCATCAGCATCAGAATCAGCATCAGCATCAACATCATCATCAGCGTCAGCATCAGCATCAACATTACCATTAGTATCAACATCACCATCCGCATCAGCATCAGCAGCGGCATCAGCATCAACGCAAGCATCAGTTCAGCATTACCATCAGCATCGGCACCAGCATCAGCATCAGCATCAGCATCAGTATCAGCATCAGCATCAGCATCAGCATCAGCATCAATACCACCATCAGCATCACCATCACCATCAACACCACCATCACCAGCATCACCGTCAGCGACAGGTAAACAGAGCACGCTGTGACAATACACGCCGCTCGCACTAAGCCGCAAACTAGTTTACACCCGATCACACGACAGCATGCTACCTAACATACCTAGCACAGCAGCAACAGCAGCAACAACATCAACAGCAGCTGCAGCAACAACAGCAGCAGTAGCGTCATTACTCATTAGAAAGATCAGCAGCAGCACCAGCAGCAGTAGTAGTAGAAGCAGCAACAACAGCAGCAGCAGCAGCGTCATTAGAAAGATCAGCAGCAGCACCAGCAGCAGTAGTAGTAGAAGCAGTGGCGGCAGCAGCAGCTTCGGCAGTAGCAGCTTCGGCAGTAGAAGCGGCGGCGGCGGCAGCAGCAGCAGCAGCAGCATCGGCAGCACCAGCAGCGGCGACAGCGGCGGCGGCGGCGGCTTTCCCACCCAAACACCGGACTATACCGTGCGCCGGCTCCCGTCAAAGCAGCGCGACTGCGAGCAAGTTTCCCACCCAAATCTGAACGCCAAACAACGACGACATAATCGGCAGCGGCGGCTTGCGTTGAAGCTTCAACAGCGAGCGCGCGGCCCATACGTGCGCTCGCGCCTAGACAGTCCCCGGAGTACCCCAGCTTCAAACGGACGCAGCACCGACGACGCGTGGTGTCAGTCTAGCGACGTGCCGTGTAGAGTCGGCTGCCGACGAGCCGCGCCGACAGACGGACAGCCCATTGGTAAACAGCAGCCGACGCGAGAGCGCTGCCGACGACCGGATGAAGCGCGGCCGGAGACGGGGTGTCGGCGGCTTTGTAGCGGGCGGCGACGCGACGGCGCGTACACAGAGATGCCGACAGCACAGAGAGCAACGCCGGAGAAAACATGGCGGCGCAGCGGCCGGTGCAGCCAGATTGCAGAGAACGCGGAGAACATATAGGGAACATAGCGGGACATTTAGGGAATATTGTGGGATAAATAGGGAACATATAGGGAATATTGTGGGATACATAGAGAACATACAGGGAACATAGCGAAACATATAGGGAACACGGGGGGGGGCACATAGGCCATATAGCGTACATATATAGAATAAAGGGAGATATACGACACATAGCAAACATAGCGGGACATATATGGAATAAAGTGAGACATGTGGGGCACACAGTGAACACAGTGGGACACATATGAAAAATATCCGGTGATATAGGCAACATAGCTGAACATATATAGAAAACATATCGAGACATATAGAGAACATGAGAACATAGGAAACATAGTAGAACATATAGGAACGTAGAGAACACGGGGCATAATTATATGGAACGTTACGGAACATGGGAGGGTACTCACAGTACAAGGAAATGTTAGGAGCTGTATAGAACAGTGAAAATACAGGAACGCAAGGAAACACAGAGGGCCGCGATATGATCATATAGAGCAGCTTCTCCGCTGATTGTGCCTTCGGTACTATCTTCTTTCTCTCCCCCACTCACTCACTCACTCTCTCTCCTCGCTCTCCCTCTTCTCTCTCTCTCTCTCTCTCTCTCTCTCTCTCTCTCCCTCTTCTCTCTCTCTCTCTCTCT
>NW_014577389.1:0-9985 GCF_000485595.1 Priapulus caudatus
GCAAGCAGTCGCTGTGTGTAGAATGAGGCAGACAGTCGCTGTGTATAGAATGAGGCAGACAGTCGCTGTGTGTAGAATGAGGCAAGCAGTCGCTGTGTGTAGAATGAGGCAGACAGTCGTGTGTGTAAATGAGGCAGACAGTCGCTGTGTGTAGAATGAGGAAGCAGTCGCTGTGTGTAGAATAAGGGCAGGCAGTCGCTGTGTGTAGAATGAGGCAGACAGTCGATGTGTGAGAATGAGCAAGCAGTCGCTGTGTTTGAATGAGGCAGGCAAGTCGCTGTGTGTAGAATGGGGCAACAGTCGCTGTGTGTAGAATGAGGCAGACAGTCGGCTGTGTATAGAATGAGGCAGACAGTCGCTGTGTTGTAGAATGAGGCAAGCAGTCGTTGTGTGTAGAATGAGGCAGACAGTCGCTGCTGTGTAGAATGAGGCAGGCAGTGCGCTGTGTGTAGAATAGGGCAAGCATTCGCTGTGTGTAGAATGGGGCAGGTAGTCGCTGTGTGTAGAATGAGCAGCAGTCGCTGTGTGTATAATGAGGCAGGCAGTCGCTGTGTGTTAGAATGGGGCAAGCAGTCGCTGTGTGTAGAATGAGGCAGACCGTCGCTGTGTATAGAATGAGGCAGACAGTCGCTGTGTGTAGAATGAGGCAAGCAGTCGATGTGTGTAGAATAAGGCAGACAGTCGCTGTGTGTAGAATGGGGGCAGGCAGTCGCTGTGTGTAGAATGAGGCAGGCAGTCGTTGTGGTGTAGAATGAGGCAGACAGTCGCTGTGTGTAGAATGAGGCAGGCAGTCGTTGTGTGTAGAATGAGGGCAGACAGTCGCTGTGTGTAGAATGAGGGGCTAGACAGTCGTTGTGTGTAGAATGAGGCAGACAGTCGCTGTGTGTAGAATGAGGGCAGGAGTCGTTGTGTGTAGAATGGGGCAAGCAGTCGCTTGTGTGTAGAATGAGGCAAGCAGTCGCGCTGTGTATAGAATGAGGGCAGACACGTCGTTGTGTGTAGAATGAGGCAGGCAGTCTCTGTGTGTAGATGAGGGCAGGCAGTCGCTGTGTGTATAATGAGGCAGACAGTCGCTGTGTGTAGAATGGGGCAAGCAGTCGCTGTGTTGTGAATGAGGCAAAGCAGTCGTTGTGTGTAGAATAAGGCAGGCAGCTGCGCTGTGTGTAGAATGAGGCAGGCAGTCTTGTGTGTAGAATGAGGCAGGCAGTCGCTGTGTGTATAATGAGCGCAGACAGTCGCTGTGTGTAGAATGGGGCAAGCAGTCGCTGTGTGTAGAATGGGGCAGCAGTCGCTGTGTATACAATGGGGCAGAAGTCGCTGTGTGTAGAATGAGGCAGACAGTCGTTGTGTGTAGAATGAGGCAGACAGTCGCTTTGTGTATAATGAGGCAGGCAGTCGCTGTGTGTAGAATGCAGGCATGAGGCAGTCGCTGTGTGTAGAATGGAGGCAGGCAGTCGCTGTGTGTAGAATGGGGCAAGCAGTCGCTGTGTGTAGAATGGGCACAGCAGTCGCTGTGTGTAGAATGGGGCAGGCAGTCGCTGTGTGTAGAATGGGCAGGCAGTCGTTGTGTGTAGAATGAGGCAGACAGTCGCTGTGTGTAGAATGGGGCAGGCAGTCGTTGTGTGTAGAAATGAGGCAGGCAGTCGCTGTGTGTAGAATGAGGCAGGCAGTCGCTGTGTGTAGAATGAGGCAGGTAGTCGATGTGTGTAGAATGAGGCAGGCAGTCGCTGTGTGTAGAATGTGGCAGGAAGTCGCTGTGTGTAGAATGAGGCAGGCAGTCGCTGTGTATAGAATGTGGCAGCAGTCGTTGTGTGTAGAATGAGGCAGGCAGTCGCTTGTGTGTAGAATGAGGCAGGTAGTCGCTGTGTGTAGAATGAGGCAGGCAGTCGCTGTGTGTAGAATGAGGCAGGCAGTCGCTGTGTGTAGAATGAGGCAGGCAGTCGCTGTGTGTAGAATGGGGCAAGCAGTCGCTGTGTGTAGAATGAGGCAGGCAGTCGCTGTGTGTAGAATGAGGCAGGCAGTCGCTGTGTGTAGAATGAGGGCAGACAGTTGCTGTGTGTAGAATGAGGGCAGGTAGTCGCTGTGTGTAGAATGGGGCAGGCAGTCGCTGTGTGTAGAATGAAGGGCAGGCAGTCGCTGTGTGTAGAATGAGGCAGGCAGTCGTGTGTGGTAGAATGGGGTAGGCAGTCGATGTGTGTAGAATGAGCAAGCAGTCGCTGTGTGTAGAATGAGGCAGGCAGTCGCTGTGTGTAGAATAAGGCAGACAGTCGCTGTGTGTAGAATAAGGCAGACAGTCGCTGTGTGTAGAATGGGCAGGCAGTCGCTGTGTGTAGAATGAGGCGACAGTCGCTGTGTGTAGAATGGGGCAGGCAGTCGCAGTGTGTGTAGAATGAGGCAGACAGTCGCTGTGTGTAGAATGGGGCAGGCAGTCGCTGTGTGTAGAATGAGGCAGGCAGTCGTTGTGTGTAGAATGAGGCAGGCAGTCGTTGTGTGTAGAATGAGGCAGACAGTCGCTGTGTGTAGAATGAGGCAGGCAGTCGTTGTGTGTAGAATGAGGCAGACAGTCGCTGTGTGTAGAATGAGCGCAGGCAGTCGCTGTGTGTAGAATGGGGCAGGCAGTCGTTGTGTGTAGAATGAGGCAAGGCAGTCGCTGTGTGTAGAATGAGGCAGGCAGTCCGCTTGTGTGTAGAATGGGGCAGACAGTTCGCTGTGTGTAGAATGAGGCAGGCAGTCGGCTGTGTGTAGAATGAGGCAGACAGTCGCTGTGTGTAGAATGGGGCATAGCAGTCGCTGTGTGTAGATGAGCAGACAGTCGCTGTGTGTAGAATGAGGCAGGCAGTCGCTGTGTGTAGAATGAGGCAGGCAGTCGCTGTGTGTAGAATGAGGCAGACAGTCGATGTGTGTAGAAATGAGGCAAGCAGTCGCTGTGTGTAGTAATGAGGCAAGCAGTCGCTGTGTGTAGAATGGGGCAAGCAGTCGCTGTGTGTAGAATGAGGCAGACAGTCGCTGTGTATAGAATGAGGCAGACAGTCGCGTGTGTGTAGAATGAGGGCAACCAGTCGATGTGTGTAGAATAAGGCAGACAGTCGCTGTGTGCTAGAATACGGGGCGAGGCAGTCGCTGTGTGTAGAATGAGGCAGCAGTCGTTGTGTTAGAATGAGGCAGACAGTCGTGTGTGTAGAAATGAGGCAGGCAGTCGTTGTGTGTAGAATGAGGCAGACAGTCGCTGTGTGTAGAATGAGGCAGACAGTCGTTGTGTGTAGAATGAGGCAGACAGTCGCTGTGTGTAGAATGAGGCAGGCAGTCGTTGTGTGTAGATGGGGCAAGCAGTCGCGTGTGTTAGAATGAGCAGGCAGTCGCTGTGTATAGAATGGGGCAGACAGTCGTTGTGTGTAGAATAAGGCAGGTAGTCGCTGGTGTCTAGAATGGGGAAGCAGTCGCTGTGTGTAGAATGGGGCTGGCAGTCGCTGTGTATAGAATGAGTCAGCAGTCGTTGTGTGTAGAATGAGCGCAGGCAGTCGCTGGTGTGTAGAATGAGGCAAGCAGTCGATGTGTGTCAGAATGAGGCAGAAGTCGATGTGTGTAGAATGAGGCAGGCAGTAGCTGTGTGTAGAATCGAGGCAGGCTAGTCGCTGTGTATAGAATGAGGCGACAGGTCGCTGTGTGTAGAATGAGGCGACAGTCGGCTGTGTGTAGAATGAGGTAGAAAGTCGCTGTGTGTAGAATTGAGGCAAGCAGTCGTTCTGTGTGTAGAATGAGTCAGAGGGGCAGTCGCTGTCGTGTAGAATGAGCAAGCAGTCGCCTGTGTGTAAGAATGAGGGGCAGGTAGTCGCTGTGTGTAGAATGAGGCAGAGCAGTCGCTGCTGTGTAGAATGAGGCAGGCAGTCGCTGTGTGTAGAATGGGAGCGGCACGTCCGCTGTGTGTAGAATGGGGTAGAAAGTCGCTGTGTGTAGAATGAGTCAAGCAGTCGCTGTGTGTAGAATGGTGGTAGGCAGTCGCTGTGTGTAGAATGGGGTAAGCAGTCGCTGTGTGTATAATGGGCAAGCAGTCGCTGTGTGTAGAATGGGGCAAGCAGTGCGCTGTGTGTAGATGGGGCAGGCAGTCGGGCTGTGTGTAGAATGAGGCAGGCAGTCGCTGTGTGTAGAATGGGCAGACAGTCGCTGGTGTGTAGAATGAGCAACGCAGTCGCTGTGTGTAGAATAAGGGCAGGTATCCGCTGTGTGTATAATGAGGCAGGCAGTTCGTTGTGTGTAGAATGAGGCAACGTCGTGTGTGTAGAATGGGCAGCAGTCGCTGTGTGTAGAATGAGGCAGAGCAGCCGCTGTGTGTAGAATGAGGGGCAGGCAGTGCGCTGTGTGTAGAATGAGGCAGACAGTGCGACTGTTGTGTAGAATGAGGCAAGGCAGTCGCTGTGTGTAAATGAGGCGGCAGTCGCTGTGTGTTAGAATGAGGCAGACAGTCGATGTGTTAGAATGAGCAAGCAGTGCGCTGTGTGTAGAATGAGGCAGACAGTCCGCTGTGTGTAGAATGAGCAGAAGCGCTGTGTATAGAATGAGGCAGACAGTCGCTGTGTGTAGAATGAGGCAGCAGTCGATGTGTGTAGAATAAGGCAGACAGTCGCTGTGTGTAGAATGGGGCAAGCAGTCGCTGTGTGTAGAATGAGGCAGGCAGTCGCTGTGTGTAGAATGGGGCAGGTAGTCGCTGTGTGTAGAATGGGGCAAGCAGTGCGCTGTGTGTAGAATGAGGCAGACAGTCGCGTGTGTGTAGAATGGGGCAAGCAGTCGCTGTGTGTAGAATGAGGCAGACAGTCGCTGTGTGTAGAATGAGGGCAGGCAGTGCGCGTGTGTGTAGAATGGGCAGACAGTCGATGTGTGTAGAATGAGGCACCAGCAGTCTGCTGTGTGTAGAATGAGGCAGGCATCGCTGTGTGTCAGAATGGGGCAAGGCAGTCGCTGTGTGTAGAATGAGGCAGACAAGTCGCTGTGTATAGAATGAGGCAGACAGTCGCTGTGTGTAGAATGAGGCAAAGCAGTCGATGTGTGTAGAATAAGGCCAGACAGTCGCTGATGTGTAGAATGGGGCAGGCAGTCGCTGTGTGTAGAATGAGGCAGGAGTCGTTGTGTGTAGAATGAGGCAGACAGTCGTTGTGTGTAGAATGAGGGCAGACAGTCGGCTGAGTGTAGAATGAGGCAGCGCAGTCGTTGTGTGTAGAATGGGGCCAGCAGTCGCTGTGTGTAGAATTGAGGCAGGCAGTCGCTGTGTATAGAATGAGGCAGACAGTCGTTTGTGTGTAGCAATGAGGCAGGCAGTCTCTGTGTGTAGAATGAGGCAGGCAGTCGCTGTGTGTATAATGAGGCAGACAGTCGCTGTGTGTAGATTGGGGGCAAGCAGTCGCTGTGTGTAGAATGAAGGCACAGTCGTTGGTGTGTAGAATAAGCAGGCATCGCTGTGTGTAGAATAAGGCAAGGCAGTCTCTGTGTGTAGAATGAGGCAGGCAGTCGCTGTGTGTATAATGAGCGCAGACAGTCGCTGTGTGTAGAATGGGGCAAGCAGTCTCTGTGTGTAGAATGCGGGCAAGCAGTCGCTGTGTATAGAATGGGCAGACAGTCGCTTTTGTGTAGAATGAGGGCAGACAGTCGTTGTGTGTAGAATGAGGCAGGCAGTCGCTGTGTGTAGAATTGGGGCAGGCAGTCGCTGTGTGTGTATAATGAGGCAGGCAGTCGCTGTGTGTAGAATGAGGGCAGGCAGTCGCTGTGTGTAGAATGGGCAAGCAGTCGCTGTGTGTAGAATAGGCAAGCAGTCGCTGTGTGTAGAATGGGGCAGGCAGTCGCTGTGTGTAGAATGGGCAGGCAGTCGTTGTGTGTAGAATGAGGCAGACAGTCGCTGTGTGTAGAATGGGCGGCAGTCGTTGTGTGTAGAATGAGGCAGCAGTCGCTGTGTGTAGAATGAGGCAGGCAGTCTCTGTGTGTAGAATGAGGCCAGGTAGTCCGTGTGTGTAGAATGAGGGGCAGGCAGTCGCTGTGTGTAGAATGTGGCAGGCGTCGCTGTGTGTAGAATGAGGCAGGCAGTCGCTGTGTGTAGAATGGGGCAGGCAGTCGTTGTGTGTAGAATGAGGGCAGGCAGTCGCTGTGTGTAGAATGAGGCATGTAGTCGCTGTGTGTAGAATGAGGCAGGCAGTCGCTGTGTGTAGAATAAGGCAGGAGTCGCTGTGTGTAGAATGAGGCAGGCAGTCGCTGTGTGTAGAATGGGGCAAGCAGTCGCTGTGTGTAGAATGACGGCAGGCAGTCGCTGTGTGTGTAGAATGAGGCAGGCAGTCGCTGTGTGTAGAATGAGGCAGACCAGTTGCTGTGTGTAGAATGAGGAAGGTAGTCGCTGTGTGTAGAATAAGGCAGGCAAGTCGTTGTGTGTAGAATGAGGCGAAACAGTCGCTGTGTGTAGAATACGGCAGGGCAGTTGCTGTGTGTAGAATGAGGCAGGCTAGTCGCTGGTGTGTAGAATGAGGCAAGCAGTCGCTGTGTGTAGAATGAGGGAGGACAGTCGCTGTGTGTAGAATAAGGCAGACAGTCGCTGTGTGTAGAATAAGGCAGACAGTCGCTGTGTGTAGAATGGGGCAGGCAGTCGCTGTGTGTAGAATGAGGCAGGCAGTCGCTGTGTGTATAATGGGGCAGGCAGTCGTTGTGTGTAGAATAAAGCAAGCAGTCGCTGTGTATAGAATGGGCAAGCAGTCGCTGTGTGTAGAATGGGGCAGGCAGTCGTTGTGTGTAGAATGAGGCAAGCAGTCGCTGTGTGTAGAATGGGGCAGGCAGTCGTTGTGTGTAGAATGAGGCAAGCAGTCGCTGTGTATAGAATGGGGCAGGTAGTCGCTGTGTATAAAATGGGGCAAGCAGTCGCTGTGTGTAGAATGGGGCAGGTAGTCGCTGTGTATAGAATGGGGCAAGCAGTCGCTGTGTGTAGAATGGGGTAGAAAGTCGCTGTGTGTAGAATGGGGTAAGCAGTCGCTGTGTGTAGAATGGGGTAGAAAGTCGCTGTGTGTAGAATGGGGTAGACAGTCGCTGTGTGTAGAATGGGACAGACAGTCGCTGTGTGTAGAATGGGGTAAGCAGTCGATACATCCGCCGTGATTAGTTTGCGAGAAGAAAGCTCTTTTTTATAACTAAAAAAACGAACGAAAATTTTCTTGTTAGTGGCCAACTGTCGTCTAGCATTAGCACTACATCTACCATTCAGACGCCCGCCAGTGGCGAGGCGGAGTTAAAACGATAATCATGATGTGTTCTTTAACATTATGCAAAGCGAGTTCTTTTTGCACAGAATGTATGTGTGCGCATCAGCGCAAGTCGTGCAGTCAAAAAGGCAGCGGAAAAGTCTGTGATACGTTAGCAATTCCACACAACGATATCAAAATCTTATAACGTTCATGGAAAGTTACGATTATATCCCCAGCCGTTTGAATTGCAAAGTCAAATTCAAATAGCTTTGAATGTAATTGTAAATATAATTTCTTCGGGTTTTACCCGGGCGTCATTGAATAAATAAGAATTGCTATTTGCCAACAGTTCATTTAAGAAATGCAATTATCAGCAGGTAACGAAACTGCAGCAAACGGAGATCTCATTAAATCTGTGTGAAAATTTCAATTCGTTTGTTCAGAATTGATTTCAGGCAGGGGTCTCTCCGTTTTCATATTTTGCGAGATGAAAATTGCCTATTTGATAAGTTTGCTCTATGAATTCATTATGAAATTATGTTCACATGGTGGATTGCGTATACGCGGCGATCGATGTGTGGCATTCAACTACATTACTTCAGCGTTGTGATTTAAATGGTAATAACTTCGTTTTTAATGTTGTTGACCTTTGCTGGTCGTGTTGCCGGAGATACTGGCATGTCCTCTTCATCCCAGCAAACAATATAGAATTATCATGCAGCGAGTGAAGCATATTCAACAGGGAGAAAAGGTTGAGCCTATACATGTACGACATATCAGAAAATTTACGAACTTATACCAATAACGCGGTTTGACATGATCAAAAATAGTGTATGATATGACCTTTGATGTGAATGAACATTTAGCTGCATTTAGCTGTAGTACGCTTTACGTTCGTGCTGCGTTTTAGATTTAAGCCAATCGTATCACTGCAAACGAAATTTAATCCCGGAACTCCATCGAGGGACTCAAATGTGTATGTCGGGGAGAAAAAGTTTTTAGGAAGGTTACTGCGCCCGTTTATCGTACGTAACGTTTATGGCATGTTTTCCGCTTCAAAGGATTCCGAAAAGCTTTTATAAAACCGCCTGCAGTTGTATATTATATGTAGAAAAACCTTTACGAATTTCCTTGCATGCGTGTTCGCAGTGATTAAGCGTTTTATTTTCTCGTCATGTCAAAGCAACAACACCCATGAGTAAGGACAACCTAACCCCCATGGCCAGTCGTACCGGATAGACTCGGTGAGACGTTAGTGGAATCTGACTAACGATATCAAACGAGTTGAATGATTCGCTGAACTGCGGCTGATTCGGTAGTATAACCTAACTTTCGCTGACTTAGCTGCCTGTCTGCTTCAATATGCCAGTACCAATCTCAGATCGGACATCGCGGACAGAGAGAAAAAAATTGCTAAAAACGGGTGAATCGCGTGAAATCCTGTGGCTCGCGATTAGAACGTTTCCGTCAGTGTTTTGCTAAATAGCTTCCCTTTATGCGAAGTAGAAGTTGATTGGCGATAACAATTTATTACCAACTGGTGACTGGTAACGTAACTGGGGTAAAACCACCATTATATATTTGCTAACCATCTTTGCTGGACCATTACTAACCATTATTACATTCGTGTTGATCACCATTGTAACACTGCTAGTCTCACTGCGTTTTTTTAAACCTCAATAACATCTTTGGTAACCACTTTTATACCAATGTTATCTATTATTATATTTATGCTAATCACCATTGCGACATTACTAGCCGCAATTACATTCTTTCATAGACACCATTACCCTCTTGTTAACCATCACTGAAATATTTCTAGCCAGTTTCACATTCTTGTTAACCACCATTGCGACAGCGTTATATGGCATTATATTCGTGTACACGCAACGCGGTGTGTGATTGGTCTATTGTGTTCTTGCATATTTCTCGCCTCAGCATATATTCACTGCCAGGGAATATGCAGTTTCATGCCCTCGAAGCTGCGGTACGGGAATTTGCAAGCATATAGAAGAAGGACTCGTTTAAACTGCAATGCAAATGAGCTATTTCATGAAAACCTCCGAGCGGTGTATATAATACGTATGTTACGAGCACGATACGAGACCGGCACAACAACAAACATTTCCAATACGGATACATTTAAATTTGCGTGACATATGCTTAGACTGTATAATTTTCCTACCTTAAACAATATTAAATATGGCGTTGTTTTATATACCTATAGGCCTGCCTGAGCAAAGCTGACATTTTTTACACAATGCTATACATCGGAAATCTTATTGTGCGTTATTACAGCTAATATCGTCAGAAAGTTTCTTCTCGACGAATGTATATTTCAATATTGCGAACATGCTTGTAGTTTGAATGTGAAAAACTTCCATCTACTTTACATAAAGTATTGTGTACCGTCACCAATCAAATGCGCAGGAGCTCGTCCCGTTATCATTTAACACAATCAATTTAGCAGCCTTTTATATTTCTGTACATACATTGACATAGGCCAAAGCAAATCCTACAAAGATGAGTTTTTTTAATGAACAAAAACCTAAAAGCAATTATGCTATAATGAAAGTACGCGTTAAAGTAAAATCTATCCGAGTATATTCCGTAAGCAGAATACGCAGATAGAATGTTAGTGAGAGAGGGAGAAGAGAGACGGGGGAGATGAGACAGAGAGAGAGATAAAGATAGAGAGAGAGAGAGAGAGAGAGAGTGAGAGCGAGAGAGAGAGACAGACAGACAGAGAGAGAGAGAGAGAGAGAGAGAGAGAGAGA
>NW_014577389.1:10193-24462 GCF_000485595.1 Priapulus caudatus
GGGGGAGATGAGACAGAGAGAGAGATAAAGAGAGAGAGAGAGAGAGAGAGAGTGAGAGAAAGAGAGTGCGGGCAAAAGTGAGAGAGAAGTGCCTCACTGGATACGATATTTCTTGGTAATGCGAGACTAGCAACGCGTTACATCGCGCGTCCAAATTACGCTGCGTCACGGGCTGCGTCACGGGCTGCGTCACGGGCACACTACCCATACATATGTATACCAGATCGGACCATTAAACCTCATCTTATATATCACATGTAATTGTCACACTTTAACCCTCCCGAACATGCACATCAGATATAATCAGTATATACCCGAACCATGAATATGTATATGAGATCTAATCAACACACTTACTTCGCTATAGCTCTGCGAACACAGGCTGCAAGCTTACACATAATTACCCGAGAATATTCGGCCTTTATTCTTCGGAGCGGCTAAATGCTTTTCTTTCTTCGCGGCGTGCAGTGATGAGCGCGTTTGTAAAGTCTGACGGATTTGTGCACGGCAGTAATAATGTGGCTGAATGGCGTCGCTGAAAGGCAACCCAGGTCAAGGCAACCTCCGGCTTGCAGTGGCTTGAATATAGCAAACGAATCACCCCAGTCGGGGGGGGGGGGGGGAGGATCAGTCAGAAATATATAGAATGAATCAATCAACACAAAAGCTGCAAGCCATCAACATGCACGTTAACGCTCAACGCAGAACTCACAGCGCGTTGAGAAATTCTGCAAGTCATAATACATGTCGTTTTGACGAGCGTTAACAATACCAAAACACATGCGCGAAGCCAATATGCAATATAGAATATGGAATATCGGCCTATACGTTTTGGGTAGTGATGAGTGATGAAGCTGCAGTTGTGCTACAAGCGGGAAAATGGGAACGATTTCGACTCTATAGCTGTTGGCCGGTTAGCAAAGGCTTGTTGAAGCAGCTTCGGGATTCATTCAATATATATGATCTGCGCGCGTAACTCATTTCTAGTTCGGGCACAGTTAGGAAGCTGTCAGTATCATATCACTCCCTCGGGCGTGAAAGGGAGTGATGTGATACTGACACCGGCCCTCCCCTCCCTTGGGTACGGGGCGAGACGGCTGTCCTTTGCAAGTAAAGCAGCTAGATTTGACAGAATCTGCTGAGATGGTGGCAAGCCCTCGTGTCTGTCTGTACTCAGTTCGACGTAAGTAGGTCTACGCGTGATGTTAGTATGTGCACGAGAACGATGTACAAATGCGTGGTGAGCTTGTTAGGCGGACTGCGTACTGTAACGGACTGCGTGCAAACTGTCATATATAGATGTAGCTATGTACATAATTAACTCGCGAAATAGAGTTTTCAGGCTTTTACTGTCATTAACAGCATGGACGCCGTTGCGCGTTGAATTTTCGTGACAGCGTATACGGCTTCAGACACGATGGTCTTGAACGCAGGCCATTCTCCTAATTAAGTGAGGAATGTGTGTCGTGAAGGAACATGAGAGCCAGCGAGAGAGAGAGAGAGAGAGAGAGAGAGCGTTGATTATCGTGTCGGTCAAAGCGCATCGTGTGTGTGTGTATGTTTGTGTGTGTATTGTTGTGTGTTTGGTGTGTGTGTGTGTGTGTGTGTGTGTGTGTGTGTGTGTGTGTTGTGCGTGCGCACGCTAGCGTGGTGTGTGTTTGTTGTGTGTGTGTGTGTTGTGTGTGTGTGTGTGTGTGTGTGCGTGCGCGCGTGTGTGTGGATGCATTCGTTGTACGTCGGGGAGCATTAAAGTGTAATAACGGTCTCATAAAAACGGGAAATAATTAACACCAGCGTTACCCCGGGGACAACCCTCGATCACAGCCTCCCTGTGGCACCTGCCACAATCAGTCACACCTCCTGCCTGACCGGTTCGATAAAAACTGTCCATTCTAACCTGAATCCATGTATGCAAAGGCATGTAATTAAGGCATATATATTGATTAGTATTAAACAGGCATCTCTATAGATGAATGGGCGTAGGCACGTGTGCACGCGTGTACGCGCACAACTTCACGTCACGTACAAGCGTGCGCCCGCACGCACATACTCACAGACACACGCACGCGCTTCTTTTGCTCTCCCAAGTGCGTCCACACCACGTACTCTAGATACGTGCAGCATTCATGCTACCAATAAAACGACATTAAAGGCAACACCAGAAACTAAAAAATATTAACAAAAAATGACGACAACGATGACGATTCTAACACAACGACAACACCGCCACGGCCATCAACACCACCACCACCACCACCACCACGAACACCACCGCCAACACCACCACCACCACCACCAACAACACCACCGCCAACAGCGCCATCAACACCACCATCAACACCGCCATCAACATCACCATCGCCACCGCCATCGCCACCGCCACCGCCGCCGCTGCCGACGCCGCCGCCGCAGCCGCATCTATCAACACCACCCCAGCACTACCACCACCGCCATCAACACCACCACCGCCACCGCCGCCGCCACCGCCACCAGCAGCAGCAGCACCAGCACCAGCACCAGCACCGCCACCGCCGCCACTGCCACCGACGCCGCCGCCGCCGCCGCCTCCCCCCACCACCACTAAAACAAAAATAACACCAACAACAGCAACATAAAATGCGACAACGAGAACCGCAACAGCAAAAAAACAATAACAACGAAAAATATTGTCTTTAATGTCGTTCTTGCGGATAAAATGATTTAGGCTTGTTTTCACAGTAAAAAAATGTTGTTCTGCACTTATTAGTTCCCCCCCCCACCACCTAAAGTGAACAGCAGCCGATTTGACTGATTTGCTGCCGCCTTGTCTCGCTCTGTGGACGATCGTTGACCCTATCAACCTCTAATTTGTTATGTAACGTTTCTTATCCATCTAAATTCCTGTCAACCTTAAATTGGCCAAAAATGCTTCCAGCAACTTAAATTTGGCTCGTTCCTTCGGACAGATTATGTTGCTTATGGTAAAACGAGGAAAATTTGACAAACAAATTACGTCTGGGATCGCGTGACGACAAAAGTTAGATCTGATAAATACGGCGTATGCGGGAAACCTCTATATTATGTATATATATATATATATACCTTTTTTCATATCGTTTTACGAGACAGGCAGCCCATTTCAGTGTAAGCATATAGACGCGCTGTTTATAAAGTGATGTACTATTGCTGCGCGGGTTAGCAAAATCCCGCCTACGCACAAGCGTACGCGTAAACGCGTATACAGGCACGCACGCACGCACGCACGCACGCACGCACGCAAGCACGCACGCACGCACGCACGCACGCACGCACGCAAGCACGCACACACACACACACGCACGCACGCACGTACGCACGCACACGCACAGACGCACGCGCGAACCGATCTGGTCGAGTGTTTACCAGAATTTCACACACGTTATACTTCGCGAATCTATATACAGAGTTCTGGCTGGTTTCAGCTTTTACCTTTATATTTACTTTTACATTTTGTGGGAGTTATTGAGAGAACCTTCTCGCTCTCGCACCCCAACACCCAAGTAGTGCTTACCACATACAATAGCCAACGATTCGACATTTCGAATTGCGCAGAGTCTGACTTGTTCTACCAATAGCTGCCCTAGTAGTACAAATGCCCTACCGATTGCTCTGATAGCGTAGATCAGACTCGAATCCTCGATGAGCAATTATTACAGGTTACATCATAAAACATATACGTAGCATACATTGTCAAGCAGTAATTAGTATTTAGTATACGCATTCGCATAAGTTCAGTAGCGTTCGGTTAAGCGGATGAGTGATTTTATTATTGAAAGCGTGTAGTATGTTTGTAAAGCTCTCCATTTCACCCAATATATCATATTTCCTCGCACCTACTTATACAGTAGTACGCATATGCGCCACCGGCATTTAAAATGTTTTCTCGCGTGACTAATTCAACCCTAAACGCATGCACTCGATGACAATATCCTTCAATATTACATTATTATCGCTCGAAAATGTGGAAAATCTGAGAGAGGTTTGCTTGAAGCGTATTGTATAGGCATAGGTATGTGTAGGTTGAGATAATAGCGTGCGGTAAGTTATGAATTCGGTCGAATTCTGTGTGTAGCTAATCTCGAATAAACAAGCGAAATTGAGCAACGCGCCATATTATATCGCCCAGCGCTCTTATGATCGATCATGATAGATCGATTGCGTTGCCAGCAACACTTATCGTAAAACGAATTCTCAACTATAAAAGACTATTCAGCCACGATAACGAATTAGAACAAGGAAGATATTAGCCTTTTGCAACGCGCAACCGTAACCGCAAAAAAACGGTTGTTTGCATAAAACCGTAATTCGCGTGATAATTGACTACGGATTTCGCGTAAATGCAAAGTCGATTTCTTTGAATATTACGTCTATATTCACCTGCAGCGTTCGCTTCAGCGTCTTTTTCAATGGCGCGCTAAAACCGTCCGCATTTGAATCGGCTAAACCACTTAGCGCTAAAACGTCAATAAACCTCGTGAAATTAGCGGGCGAAATTTGAAGTACGTTAATTTGGAGTTCACGGACGCACTATAGTGGATTTTTCAATCGATACTCCCGATTCTGCCGCGGCCGAGGCGATCCCGCGCGCAAGCGGGGCGACGCGGTGTGCGCATGCGCCGACACGTACACCTGTATGGCACGGCAGAAACATGAACCTTTTTTTAAAAAAAACGCCAATATAAAGCTCCTCGGCTACCCGCTCCCTCCCGTACACACACACACACACGCGCGCGCGCACATACAGAAACACACGCACACACACACACACACATACACACACACACACACACACACACACACACACACACACACACACACACGCACGACACACACACACGCACGCGCACGCACGCACGCACGCACACACACACACACACACACGTGCGGATCCAACTGGTACTGAGTTCATGTCCGTCGCAGCGCACACAAGATTATCGGCAGCATCAGTTCGTCACGATGAAGCCGCATCGACCTCCTCGCTCGGCTGGCGGTGGCTGCCGAAGCCGTCACAGGTCAGGAGCCCCCATCGGCGGCACTTGAATTATTTTACATTGTTTAGCCATCGCCTGGCTACGACTAGGTAGATTGCCTGCTCATAAAAATTCAAATCCGGCCCGAAATACGGCGAAAAGCCGCGCGAGCGCTGTGGAAAGAGACAGCTGTATATTGAATCTCAAATATTGCACTCACTCACTCTCCCCGGCCGTCGCCGGAGCGAGAGCGGCTTCGAGCGAGTTAGAGTGAGGAGAGCCAGCGAGATAACGAGCTTTAACATCGCAGCAGCGCGATGGGAGGCGACAGGCTAGGGCCTTCAGATTAACATCCAACTGCCTGCGAGCGTCTCGGCGGATGCACGAATCCACTTACAAGGTCGTGCGATGAGAAATGCATGAGCGTGGGTCGCGGAAACTCAGACCGTGGCGAGAAAGGAGAGATGCCATGTCCGTGCCCGCGTCCGACCAGACGCGTCATTTTCTCGACGACGTTTGACGACGTGATTAGTCACTGACGACGACGACGACGGTGACAATCCATGACTGTATTCTGTCGTCATCGAGAAACGAAATTCGTAAAACGAACGCGACCGGATTCGCCCCGTGTGTGCCCCGTCTTGAACAGAAACGTGAAACACTCACGCGTGCGAACATTCCTGACTGCGAACAATCATGACGTAGCACTCTATGTGTGTACGACACACAAGATTGTCAGCGCGACGTCGCGGGTCGTCGGTCGCATAATATACACTAGCTGTTAGCGGATAAAAATCTGCCCCTTCTTTGTACACTCGCATCGCTGTTGATGGGTCAAACTACAGCTAAAGATTCTCACAACACGCTCGCGCCTGATACTATCACGCCTGCGGAAGTATCACGTCGTCGGCAGCGACAAGTGGCCTTCGCTCGGTCGGCCGACCATGATTACGTTGGCGAACGAAATTCCGGAAGAAATGACTGACATCGGATGGCATGGGTGTGGCTGCCGTCGAGACCGAATTACGTGGAAAGACTGCATTAAGAGTGCGACAGTGTGTATGAAGCTAGCGTGACAATGTGATGGTGTGGGTCTGTGACCCATTGCGATGGGGTGGTGAGATTGTAATGCGTTGTGAGGCCGCAATAACGCCGTGCATGCGGAAGAAGATTGCACACGGGAAAGCACATGTGTAAATTCCGAGATGGGATGTATGTAATGGTCACTCCATGATGTAATAAAAGCTTGAGATTGCGCAAAAACTTAACGAACGTTATGGGTATGGCAGATATGTAGTTGTATTTACTCTACAGAATGTGTATCGTATATATATATAGCAACGTGCATATATGCTAAAACGTTTAGTGACAGCGTATGAGTTATATTTATGCGTTATACGCTCAATTATGTATGATACGACCATTTTATTTGTGTACTGCAGAGCATGTTGATGATCTGGTTAGACTAAATAACTTTATAAACACACAGATATATAACCATATTATTAAACACACGTTGGAAGAGCGTGGAAATGCCGCGAGACCCGCTTAGCAACACAGAAACAGACGAGCCAAGTGAGTGTAACAATACTATGAAAAACATGAATGCTATGAAGTTTGCAACAATTTAAAAGATTGCCAAAATTGTAAAGAGTCTAAGGATAATGGTAAATAATGCAAAATGTATCCTTTTAGATCCTTTGGGCTTTCAGGGAACGCCAAGTGCGTACGACCTAATCAAATCAAATTATGATGATCGTTGTACGACCAGTACACAGAAAGACCGATGTAGAATTATAAAACATGGAAAACGCGGTGCCAGACCAGCATATGGAGATACGTGTGGCTTGACCGCTATAGAACTGTAACACATTGCAATACCGTTTAAGACTAACACATGGCAATACCGATGCAGGACTAACACATGTCAAGACCGATGCAGGACTAACACATGTCAAGACCGATGCAGGACTAACACATGTCAAGACCGATGCAGGACTAACACATGTCAGGAATGATATAGTACCGTGACGATGACATAAGCACTATAGATAATCGATTAATTAATCGATTAATCACTTAATAATCGATTTCCTACGCATACGTCATCAGATGAATGGCGGTTCTATCGTAATACGTGCACCTGCGCATTGCACGTAGTCACATCCTGCCTGGCAGAAACTTCACAAATGTTGCTATATACTATCGGCAAAATGAACTAATCATTAACAGGATAAATTAACGTGGCAACGTTGCCGAGAGTCACTGCGCTAATGAAATCTGGATGGAAAAGCTCCCACCGGAGAAAATCTGCGCAATGAATGCAATTATAGTACATGCCCAAGGTGGGCACACACGCGCCGTATTAGACAGAGAACAGCTGCCCGTGTATACACGCCCATGTCGGTAACTTGTCTACAGAAGCACTCTTGGGGCAAAGAGGGGAAGTTAAATAAATATGACTACATTTTGCATGCTATATCGATTGCGCTCTGAGCAAATTAGTATGCATACGACTAAAACCGCACGAAAATACAGACGTGCGGGGATCGCCTAGACGGAATATAGCGCCGGGAGCGAAAAACAGTCAGAGAAATCAGTTTCCCTAATGAAAACTCTGTCTAATTATGGCCGACATGGATCAAGGCGCTAGGATCTAAAAAAAAGCTCGATAGTTCGTTAGCCAGCCTAGCATTTTGATGTACTTCCTTACGGTATGTGCTTAATCAGCCTCGGCTTTCGCTTATTTATGTAATTATTAGTAAAGACAGAAGTTGGATGAAATCTCTCCCAGCTGACTGCCATCGCAGCGCTCGATACTTTGGTTTAGCTGCCTCGGGCCAATAATGTATAATATGGACCGTATATCATTCGATAGATATTTTTTGAGTACCGTCGTGAAAAAAACAGCAACATAAATCCTTATTAATACTAGACTAGGCTCAGCTCAAATTCTGTGTAATTATGTGTAGACCGGTCTTCTGTAAACACGGATTAATTCGCGGATTAAAATTACGCTTGTTTGTTTCACCAGCTGTCTGTCTGTCTGTCTGTCGGTCTGTCCGTCCGTCGGTGCGTCCGTTCGTCTGTCCGTCCTTCTGTCATTCATCTGTCTCTAATCGATAATGTATTAAACCATCTTACCACACACATGCGCGCACACATACACACGCACACCCACTTACACACACACACACACGCGCCGCAAGCGGTAGCTACAAAAAACGTTCACACCACACACACAAATCATCATCACGCGACCGCACGCACGCACGCCGCACGCGACACACAACATCACCCTCACAAACAAATACCACCACCACACACCCACACACACCGACACCCACACACACACATCGACGCACGTCACGTACGCACGCATATATATATATATATAAATCTAGCGGTAATGTAAGGGGCAGTAAGCGATGTGTTAGCTCAGCGGATACCCTCCGTAACGTCCACCAGTCGCTCGTATCGCGCGAGCTCTTTCCTGCAATAATAGATATCAAGGCAATTGACTCACGGTGTGTTAGATGCTCCTACTCGCGTTTAAAGTGTGGTAAGAGCGTATTCACCCATCATATACGATAGTATATTACGAAAAAATAGATAGAGCATAGAGATATGAAAGTAGGTGCGATGTATTGTTGGATAATGTTGTATTCTTTAAAATGTACGGCTTAGTGGCGGCTAGGGTGCGTGTGCGTGACGGCCGTTATAATGTGTGTGTGTGTGTCAGAAGATCGGCAGTATTCAGGCTTGAGATGAATAGTGATGCTACGTGTTGAGAGCCTTACGAAATAGAGATGGAAGAAGAGAATAAACGAGAAATGAAGATGCGTAGCTATTCGTGTCAGAATGCGTGGTACGTGTGTGTGCGTGCCTAGTTGCGTGCAATGCCTGGAAGCCGGCGTGACGTGACGTCTTGTAGAACGATTAGCGTCGCGTGTACTTTGTGTTAAAGTTGCGCTAAGCGTCGCGTGCTGTCAAGATGTGCGTGCGTGCACGTGCGCGCATGTGTGCACATTAAGTGAAGTCGCGCACGATGATAAGCGAATGAAGGCTCGGTGAATAAGGAAAGAAAGGGAGAGAATAAACGAGTTTCAGATTTTATTAGAACAAGTACGCGCAAGCGGCACATTGATCGTGCAGAGTGCGAGTTCTTCTTCCAGCTGACGGATTCAACACGTTAATATATCATTAGCATACAGCGACGCCTGAGATTACAGGAAGCATGCGATTTGAAGTAGTATATGCGATTTAAAGGAGCTGTTACGTGTTTAGATCGGCGAATGTGAGAGAGGTATGCGAATGATGCGAAAGAGAGAGAAAACGCGTGAGCGCAGAGAATGGAGTTGGAGAGAGACCCAGATGGAGGGGGAGAGAAAGGTAGTATGAAGGAGTATGAGGAACGGTAGATGAGGGGATAAGTGCCGAGAGTGAAGCGCGTGCCAGAGAGAAAGAGAGGAGAGATAGAGAGCGAAGAGAGAGAGAGAGAGAAGAGGAGAGAGAGAGAGAGAGAGAGAGAGAGAGACAGAGACAGAGAAATAGAGACAGAGAGTCAGAGCGCATTAGGGAGAGGTCAGGTTTACTGATGTATTCCATCCGAACCTTAACTTTTTTCTACCGACGAACACGATCCACACCGAAACGAAGGTTAGGCGAAATGTCGCTGATGTATTTTCAGTGACGAATCGTTTTTCCAATTACACTGGAGGACGCAAACTATTAAGTCCGTACGTCGTATCGGCTATACAGCGAACAAGCGCCGTGCTGCAATTAGGAAACAAGGCGGCCATTGAGTGATCATTCCAGACTTTCTGTGCGAGCGCTAAGTAAACGCATGCGCTACGTTTTGTGTCGCTGAACGCGCAAGCATCGGAGAATAAAGCGACTGGACCATCTGTGTCCTCTCGCGCGACTTCCCATAGCAAGAATATAGATATCTATCTACCTATCTATAGATAATCTATCTATATTATTTCTATGGTTCGTCCGTTGCTGACGTCGGCTTTTCGCAGAAGAATTCCGCTGACAATGCAGCGGTTGATGCCGGTAAATAACTTCATCGATATGTGGCATGCACGCACAGTACCTCAGTAGCACACGACGTGTAATCCTTAATTAGAGTAAAGACCAGGCAATCCCATACCGTGTAAGGTATGGTGTATTTAAAGCAATGTAGCGAGATGGCGGCAACTCGTTATTCATAACATTGCTTACATATATAGACATAAGGTAGTCTACCGTTCCCCACAATCCGGAAACAGACAATGATGTGAACTTGTGATTGCAATGATGATAATGATTGGGATGTCGATGATGATGATGACTATTATGCTGACGATGACGATGATGATGATGATGATGACCATGAAAATGAAGAAAGAGACAAAGGATAACAAGAAATGGAAGAAAGAGAGAAAGGAAGAGAGAAGTAGAAGATGATGAAGAAGAAGAAGACGAAGACGAACAACAACAACAACAAGAACAACAACAACAACAGTAACAACAAGAACAACAACACCACCAACAACAACAACAACAACAACAACAACAACAACAACAACAACAAAAGTAACACAATGGTAACAGAAAACAACTATTGTCGTGTTAATAGATCATTGGAGGACCTCACACACAAAAATCTGTATTCCACAGTAATGATCGTGCATGTCCTCGTACCACCGTCCTTCTATATGTGCGTGAGTGTATGCGTGCATATGCGCGCGTATGTGCACGAGCATTATGGTAACCGCGATTGAGTACCCGTGTGTGCTCAGAGGGGGAGAGCGCGTGTCTGTACGTGTGTGTTTGCGTGCGTGCGTGAGTGTGTGTGCGCACGCGCAGCGCGGGTACCCACGTGAACTTGTGCGTGCGTGTTGTGTCTGCGCGTGTATGTGTTTTTATTTTATTTCCCACAACCGTTACTGCGTAACTATCCACATACACGTCAACCCAGAACACAAAAGTGAAACGTCGAGCGTTGGCGAACGTATATATTTTTATATCGAATGATAATAAACATTAATACGCTATGCGCTAAATTGGTCGGCCGCCCTATTGTCTATGGTGTAACATAACACAACGTACCGCCCCCCATAATTACACCGTTAGATGAGATTTCAGCGTGCATGCGATGTCAGTACGTGAATCACCACCGCGCCAGTATAACGATATTCGATTTAGCAGCACAGCATTCACGAGCATGGCGATGGATTGCGTTTAAGGCTTAATTGCGATCTTAATGAACTCACGCATCAGAACGTGGACCTCGTGTGTGATGACATCACCAGGAGATCTCGCAACTCAAAAAATGCGTGGCAGCGACGGTATATACTTCAAGCGCATGTAGCGAAATATCGTGAAGGGTTTCGACGATTTAGTCATGAGATTCGTTGATGGCTCGTGAAGGCCCGAGCCGTTGTTAGAAGGAAGACCGACATGTCATTTTATGAGATGCCAGGAAAATATCAGCTGTCTGACATTCAGTTGCCGCGAGGAGGCAGGAAATATAGTGCGGACACTGTCGTAGACTAGAAACGGATCGAAACAGAGTTACTGTATTTCTCCTGTTCTATCCATCCATCTATTCGTCCGTCCGTCCGTCAGTCCGCTTGTCCGTCCGTCCGTCCGTCCATCCGTCCGTCCGTCCATCTATCCATCTCCATCCCATCCCATCCAATCCATCCATCCATCCATCCATCACATCAATCCATCCATACCATCCACTGCCACTACTTCACATCCATATTGTCGTCTGTCCGCCCATCCCGATCCATCCATCCATTCATCCACTCCAATCACCATCCCACTCCACATCCATCCATCACTCCCAACTCCACTCCATCCCACTCCCAATCCCACCCATCCATCCAATCCATACCAGTCCCATCCCACTCCATCCCATCACTCCATCCATCCATCCATCCCATCCACCATCCACTCCAATCCTCATCCATCCATCCATCCATCCATCACTCCATTCCACATCCATCCACCTCCATCCACTCCACTCCATCACATCCATCCATCCACTCCATACCACCATCCAATCCATCCACTCCACTCCACGTCCACTTCCATTCCACTCACTCCATCCCATCCAATCCATCAATCCACTCCACTCATCCCATCCACTCCACTCCATCCCGCATCCAACTCCATACATACCATCCATCCCATCCCACCATCCATCCGACTCACACTCCATCCATCCCATCCATCCAAAGTCATCACGCCATCCATCCATCCATTCCATGCCATCCATCCAACTCCACTCCATCGATCCAGCATCCAATCCATCCACTCCACTCCATCCATCCATCCATCCATCCACTCCCAATCCGATCCACTCCATCGCATCCATCCATACCATGCCACTCAATCCACCTCACATCATATTACTCCCATCCATCCATCCATCCATCATCCATCCATCCCATCCATCCATCCATCATCCATCCATCCAGTCCATCCATCCATCCATCCATCCATCCATCATCCATCCATCCTATCCTCCATCCATCATCCATCCATCCATCCATCCATCCATCCATCCATCCATTCCATCCAATCCATCCATCATCCATTCCATCCATCATCCATCCATCCACCATTCCATCCAGCATCCATCCATCCATCCATCCATCCATCCATCCATCCATCCATCCATTCCATCCATCCATCCATCCATCCATTCTATTCATTCCGTCCGTCGCGTCGCCCACCCATCCATCAATCCATCCATCCATCCGTCGTCCGTCTACCGTCCGTCGTCGCCTAGTCCCGTCCGTCCATCCACCTATCCACTCTCCGCCAGCACGCCCGTCTGTCCTCATCTCCCCTTTCCAGTCATACTTTCATCCATTCACCCGTGTACGTACGTACGCGCGGGGGCGTGTGTGTGTGTGTGTGTGTGTGTGTATATGTGTGTACGCTCTTGCTGTCTTTTTCCCGCTCTTCAACTTCTTCGTATTTATTAATAGCGTGTCGTGTTCCACCGGCAGTTAGCATTATCTCGTATGATGTCCAGCGGGCGATGCAATTTGAATTGCAATCTTTAACGGCATGCGCGCACTGCTTGTGATTTAGAAATGCAGGCTGTGTCTGGTTTTTAGCTCTGCTGTCGCGTAAGTAATGCGCGTGAGTGGCTGGTATGGCAGTGTGAGAAAGCACCCAGGTTATATCATTTTGCGTGCGGGAATCGTACAGCAGTTAGCTTTATAGACACAATACGCTCGATGGGTGCGTAACTATAGACATCCTCGCCAGATATCGACATTTCGTAGACTTACTGTGCTAGTTAGAGAGTTGTTAAAAGGTCTGCAGAAGACAGTTCTTCGCTTAAATAACAGTGATTACACGAAACAAAGGGCCAACGATTTTATATCGCCTAGTTAGAAAGGACGCATTTGCCTTCTACGCAATTTTTATTCCAATAATAATGAAGGAGGGCGATAGATATCGTAATTAATCATGCCAACAGAAAGATATAGTATATATATATATATTACCACTCGTGGAACTTTAAGTCGTTCGAGGAGACTGCTTTTCTATGCTAGGGTGCCATCTATAGGTAAGGTCATCTATAGATAAGGTAAGCCAAGTTGCATCAGCAGACGAAAATAGTTGTGTTCCTATGTAGTAAACCCGAGGTATTTAACGACAATACAAATTGCACTTCAATGGCTATGCAATCAGCAAACTTGTGCAGCTACTATGACAATCGCGCTGTCACGTCAGTATAGAACCTAGTGAATGAAAGTTTCTGTGAAAACTTAAAACTGCATGAATTTACTGATTTTCCGCACATTAATTTTACGCAGAGCCACATGCACGCACAGCCACACGCACGTACAGCCACACACACGCACAGCCACACTCACGCACGCACAGTCACACGCACGTACAGCCACACGCACGCACAGCCACCCACGCACGCCAGCCACACGCACGCCACGCACAGCCACACGCACGCACATCCACACGCACGCCACACCACACTCAGCACTGTACAGCCACAGCGCCACGGCCAAACGCACGGCACCGCACCCCACAGCCCACACACAGCACAGCACACGCACACACACACCAGCCACACGCAAGCACACCACACGCACCGCACAGCCACACGCACGTACAGCCCACACCGCACGCACTACACACGCACGCACAGCCCACACGCAAGTACAACAGACCACGCACAGCACACGGCACGCACAACCGCACGCACACACAGCCACACGCACGCAAAACAGCCCGCACGCATGCACCAC
>NW_014577389.1:24487-26987 GCF_000485595.1 Priapulus caudatus
CATCCATACCATCTCATCATCAACCAATCTATCCATCCTCCATACATCCATTCCATCCATCCATCCATCATCCATCCATCCATCCATCAATCCATCCATCATCATCCATCCATCCATCCATCCATCCATCATCCATCCATCCACATCCATCCATCCATCTATCCATTCAATTCCACTATCCATCCATCCATCCATCTATCCATCCATCCATCATCCATCCATCCATCCATCCATCCATCCATCCACCATCCATCCACCATCCAAATCATTCATCCATCCATCCATCATCCATCCATCCATCCATCCATTCCACCATCATCCATGCCATCCATCCATCCATCCATCCATCCATCCATCCATCCATCCATCCATCCATCTCATCCATCCATCCATCCATCCATCCATCCATCCATCCATCATCAATCCATTCATCATCCATCATCCATCCAACAACCATCCATCAATCCATCCATCCATCCACCTCCATCCATCCATCCATCCATCCCACCATACCATTATATCCCATCCATCCTACCATCATCCATGTCATCTATCCATTTGTTCGTCATGCTTCGGCCCATCCATCATCCATCCATCCAACCAATCAAGTCTATCCATCCATCCAATCCATCCATCCATCATCATCCATCCATCCATCCATCCATCCATCATCCATCATCCATCCATCATCCAATCAATCATCCATCCATCCAATCCATCCATCCTCTACTCATCCATCCATCCATCCACCATCCATCCACTCCATCCATCCATCCATCCAGCCATCCATCCATCCATTCACATCCATCCATCCATCCCATCATCCATCCATCCATCCATTCCAATCCATCAATCCGTCCATCCATCCATCCATCCAATCCATCCATCCATCCATCCATCCATCCATTACCTCCATTCATCCATCCATTCCATGCCATCCATCCATCCATCCATTCATCATGCCATCCCTCCATCCATTCCATCCATCATCCCATCCATCCATCCATCCATCCATCCATCCATCATCCATCCATCCAGTCCATCCATCCATCCATCATCCATCCATCCATCATCCATCCATCCATCCATCATCCATTTATCCATCCATCCATCCATCCATCCCAAAAACCCATCTATTCCATCTGTTCCGTCCGTCGGCCATCCATCCATCATGATCCATCCACTCGAATCCGTCCTCATGTCGTCGTCCGTCCGCCCGTCCGTCCATCCACCTATCCACTCTCCGGCCAGCACGCCCGTCTGTCCGTCATCTCCCCTTTCCAGTCATACTTTCATCCATTCACCGTGTCGTCACTACGGCGACGGGGCGGTGTGTGTGTGTGGTGTGAGTGTGTGTGTAAGTGGGTACGCCCGTTGGCTGTGGGGCTTTTCCGCTACTTCAACTTCTTCGATTTTATTAATGCGTGTGTGTTCCACCGCGTTTTAGCATTATCTCGTATGATGTCCAGCGGGGCGATGCAATTTTGGAATTGCAATTTACGGATGCGCGACTGCTGTGATTTAGAATGCAGCGTGTGTCTTGGTTTTTAGCTCTGTGTCGCGTAAGTAATTGCGTAGTGGCTCTGTATGGCAGGTGAGGAAAGGCACAGGGTATATTCATTTGGTGGGGAATCGTAGCAGCAGTTAGCTTATAGACACAATACGCTCCGATGGGTACGTACTATAGACATCCTCGCCAGCTATCGATTTTCGTAGACTTACTGTGCTAGTTACGAGAGTTGTTAAAAGGTCTGCGCAGAAGAAGCTCTCTTCGCTTTAATCAGTGATTACACGAAACAAAGGGCCAACGGTTTATAGTGGCTAGAAGAAAGGCTGCATTGCTTCTACGCAATTTTTATTTCCAATAAAATGGAAGGAGGGCGATAGATATGTAATAATCATGCCTGCAAACGAGATAATATATACTATATATATATATATAATATAATATAGTATACTATATATATATATTACCACTCGTGGAAACTTACTTCGTGGAAGCTTTCTTCTGTTCCGAGCGAGAGTGCTTTTCTATGCTAGGGGTGGCCATCTATAGGATAAGTGTAAAGCAAGTTGCCTCAGCAGACAAAAAATAACAGCCACACGCACGCACGCACAGCCACACGCACGTACAGCCACACGCACGCACAGCCACACGCACGCACGCAGGTGTATATACAAATAAATTAATAAATAAACAAGTATATATATATATACTTATATATAATCGCTAACTTGTACACTTAAACAGTAGCTCATTATCGATATTTCGATTGGTCTCTAGGCTAGAGGCTAGCTATTAGCGATGTAGTTAGAACAACGCACGATTAATTAAACACGATTGTTTTCAAATAGAATTTTAATTGCATTTTTATTGAAAGGGTTTACATACTGTATCTCTCGAAGGCGCTCACGCCCTACCGCGAACTAACAATTCGTAATAATTATATTAGCCCGAGTTATGCCGCAAAGCAGAATAAACAAGAGGGTATTTAACGTA
>NW_014577389.1:30915-33539 GCF_000485595.1 Priapulus caudatus
CTTGATGCATACACAATACATACATATATACGTACATACATACATGCATACAAACATACACACATATATAAATGCTGGCAAGCAAACAGACAGACATACAGACAGGCGGACAGGCAGTCTGATAGACGAACAGACGGACTGTCAGGCGGACAGACTACTGATTGTACATTTAATATTTAACCGTTCTGTTGCTGTGAGACGGCCATGTGGAAGATAGGTCCGCGCCAATTTATTGTGTCTGTACCTAACATGTTTTACCGTCGTTAAATAAAGTTTTTACTTACTTACTTACTAGTGAACTATTAAAAATAATAAAATCATTATAATAAGGCAGGAGTAGCTAGCACAATTCCCATGGAACGAGTTAGAATCTTCTGTTAGTGATTGATGAACAGATTTTACGGCGTCATCAATATAACTAGGAATAAAGCCGCTTATCTCTAACGAACTTACGGAGCCAATCGACTGCTTACAGATATACAGAGAACTAGTATAGCGAACAGACGCGCCGCGTCGCACGCACCTTGATGCTTGGGATTTTGACTACATTAGACTTTGTGTGTGTCTGCAACTGTGCGCCATGCGTTTTCTTTTGCCGTACACCTGCCAGGGACGGTTTCGTTTATTACAGCTTAGCGACTATTAGGTTCACGCTGTGTCAACCTCATTCGAAGCCAATTTCGCATGTAGCATTCGCAAAACTATCGGACGTGAGCTTCACAGAACTGCCGCTGCTGCTCCAAAGCGTCTTGGAAAAACAACGTTAATGTTTTTATGGTTTATGGATTTTTGCTAGGTAATAACGGCTCGTATCTATTGTGCGTCAAAATGCGGTTTTATGAATGATTTGAATGGCGGGTATAATCAATGCATTACTACTGCGTCGGAATTTGTTGGAATGCGCGCATGTTTATTTTGATGACTAAATAGACATTCGCACAACTACGTGGATGTTGAAATTACAACACAATAGTCAAACCTTCTATTTAGTTTACTAATTATAGTCCTTTGGTTCTGGCTTACGAACATACACGCCCACGTATATGCGCTCACGCACACGCGCGTACACGCACACGCACGTACACGCGCGTTCATACTAAAACGCACAAGCCCAACAATTGACGCGCTTACCCACCCACATGCACACACTGCACACTACTGAATTCTATTTGAGGACGCGTAAATACCTAACTATCCACGTCTACACACACACACTCGAATACACGCGTCAACACGCACAGTACAACTCGCACGCCATACGCGCACGCAATATTTTTCTTGCTCAATTTGTTTCCACTCTTTAGATTGCGTGATCTTAAGAAGTAATTTTACATCCTCGTGTATACATGACTTTTCTATTATCAATGCGCTTTGCTATTTCCCACACTCCCGTGTTCTAACTCAGGTACTATCACGAAAAAGTAAATAAGAATAATCAAGCATATGAATTATTAAAAAGAAGTACTTTGCTATATATAAATGAGGAAAGAAAACACATATAAGAGTGTATTTGCACACGTTTTTAAAATCGGCTACGAACTATTATCAAGAGCAGTAATGTTCTTTTTAAGACGAACATGAAGAAATACATCAGAAGTACAATATATATATATATAATATATATATATATATATATATATTATATATATTATATAAAAACGCCGTATTATCTCTACCAGCAGTTAAAATACACATTTATATCCCATCCACGCATGAAAATGCGTGCACATATACACAACGGACGACGCGAAGCGCACGGCAACGTAAAACATGATAAAGTCTTCAGGAAAAAAACTATTCGCAATGTTAAAAGTTTGACATTTGGTAATTGTCGCGCGTGTGCACGCACGATTGTGCGCAGTTTGAATAGACGAGCGGCATTGTATCGACATCACGCGAGCGAGGCTGCCTGCTGTTGCGCGATGCCACACCCCGGGGGCACGCTTCCTGCAGGCAAGCAGCCGAAGGCACGCATGATTTGCGATTTTTGATTCCCTCGAGTGGTGAGCACCTGTTCTGCTGGCTGCTGGCGGTGTCTGCGTCACGCAGCTTCACTCACGCGTTGCATCACAGACCTATGCGCAGACCTAGAGCTTCTTCCCCGGGGAGAAAGAGAAGGAAGCGAAAGGCGTCTTCTCCGGGGGGAGAAGGGGAAGGGAAAGAGGCGGCTTCTAGGGAGAGAAAGAGGAAAGAGAGAGAGGTGTCTTCTCCGGGAAGAAAGAGAAGGGAGAGAGAGACTTCTTCTTAGGAGAGAAATGGAAGGAAGAGAGAGGCGCCTTCTCCGGGAAAAAAAGAGAAGGGAGAGAGGTTTCTTCTCCGGGGAGCGAAAGGGAAGGGAGAGAGGCTTCTTAGAGCAATACGATAGATTAATAGATAGACAGTTAGACCGCGCGATAAATAGACCGATAGATAGGTAGATAGATAGGTAGAAAGATAGATAGATAGATAGAATAGATAGATAGATAGCGATAGATAGAAAGAAGCGATAGATAGATAAATAGAATACAGAAGGTAGTAGATAATTAGATAGTAGAAGATAGATAGATAGATAGATCTATAGACTAGGTAGATAGTAGATAGATAGATAGAATAGATAGATAGATAGATAGATAGAATCTCTGGGT
>NW_014577389.1:35099-37913 GCF_000485595.1 Priapulus caudatus
CGTGCGTGTGGGCGTAGGCGTGGGCGTGGGTGGGCGTATGCGCGCGCGCGTTATGTGTTGTTATCATTCTTATTAAGGCGGGCGCGGCACACGTTGCAACTGCTTTTACCGCTTTCAATACGACAACAATTATTATTTAGCTCAAACTCCCTAGTCGCTGAGAAGCTCGTCCGCTACACAAGCAATATCTACAGTAAAACGTCAATACGTATTTTTTTCTTTTTGTGAAAAGGGCATGCAGATGTCGTAGCGCATTCGACTGCCATTGTATAATGGACATGCTGCTTCATGACTCTGGGCACTCCATCAGCGTATATCTGTGAGAAGCGTACTCATCGATATTCTATGCCAACGGAGAAGAAGAACCTACCGCGAATTTCGCAACATGCGTTAAATTTCTACATGCGAAATAAATCCAATAGAGTCGACAGGCGGCAGTAGACGTGCCAAATTCGGTTATGTTTCCGCGAAATGTCGCATTTAACTTGTTCGATAAATATAGCCGTTATGCGGTTCCTTTCTTTAATATTCCCGTGCCGTCTTACATTCGAGAGGATTTGCTCGTGAGAGTACACAGCCATACATCGTTGTAATGTAGTAATAAACTATTATTATGATTACCTAGTCAGAGCCGGACACCATCCCAGCGTCCATCTAACTGAAGCGATGGATCCATCCGCGTGTTTTGGTGTCGTGGTATAAACTACTCCCGCATAAATTATACATAATAATTAATTCGCGAACCCATGTATAATTAAGGGATTTCATTATTATTCATTTAATTAATTATAATAATAAATTAGGTCATTGAATTCGTCTCATTAGTTTCGCGGGTCTTTGCTACATTTATGGCCGCGACGAGCGCGCCATCTATCAATGGAAGATGAAATTATCTGCTAAGTAGCCGATAGCATGTGGTCCGATAGACAGGATATCAAACGCAGACGTGTAGCTCGTCGCTGTAAGTCCCGGGAGCGTGCAAAATGTCTGCACATTCTCAGAATTGCTCTACCATTGTACGTTCAAGTTTTAAAACACTTCACGACCGTGTCTTAACGGAATCAAAAATGTTGGTGGTGTTTGTGACTTTCTGAAATTACAGTCTTAGGCCCTACTGTGTAAATGACCGCTGGTGTTATGCTGAATTTTCTCACTTTTCGCGAGCATAATTTCGAAACACTGCGAGCAAAAGATAGCACATTTCGTTTAACCGCAAGCATAAAGGACATATGCCGCGAGGGTAGCATTAGGTATTTTTATATTTGTAAATCAAGCAGTGATGCATGCATAAACGAACTTACAATTCTCCTTCGCCGCAATACTTCCGAATATACAATTAGTTGTGAGGAATATGAATAACACTGGCCACAGGGCCACACGCTTTACCAACATATTACGGCGGCACGGATTATTAGATATATACATTTTCTCAAGTCTAACGTCGGCTCTCCGTAAATCTCAAAAGAGTATCTCAAATCAAGGGAAGAGGCTCCTTGCCTGCATTCAAAGCCCAGTTTCGCGATTCTTCTAATAAGAACAGAAAATATAAAATTTACAACGTTTTGACACGGATGCAGTCACTCGTAATGAAAGTGAGAGGTAGCACTGCGCGATCAGATATCTAACCAGTGATAGTTAGTCAAACGTGGACACGTGTCGAGCTAGCATGGTCACTTGTCAGTCCAGCTTGTATGGTCACGTATGGTCCATGCGAAAATTCTGAAATTTCTCGCTGTAAAATCTTAACATTGCGATGCTTACGAATGCTGTTTCATAGACAGTGCTGTTGCTTGGCCCGCGATATATCTGGCCAAATATGGAATCTTTACTATAGATCAGATATTATTTTCGAATAGTCGCCGATAGGAGCCCACTACTAAAATGCCGCAGTATTGCATAATAAATTCCGGTACTGCTATTTTGGATTATATATTATTAGCAACTGAGCAATAGCAAAAATTTGTAATCGTTTGCTCGCTAGATGGCGGTAATGACATCATTCTTTTCGGTGTCGGAACACCCCACACTGCTGGCGGTCAATAACAAGTAGCGCGTAGCAAACGCACGCGCTACCTGGTCTGAAACTAAACAATGACAATATCTGTGGTCCCTGACGCATGCGCACGTACGTGTTTGTGTGTGTGCTGTGTGTGGTGTGTCGTGTGTGTGTGTGTGTGTGTGGTGTGTGTGTGTGTGTGTGTGTGTGGAGTGTGTGTGTGTGTGTTAGTGTGTGTGTGTATGTCGTGTCGTGTGTGTTGTGTGCGTGGCGTACGTGCATGTGTGGTGTTGTTTGTGTCGGTGGACGCAGAGACTGAAACTAGACGGAACTACTTAACAAGTCCTGCAGCGTATGCTTTAAAATTAACTATGTGTTTCCCTACCAACATCACAGCCACTACTCATACAACACCGACATCACACACACAGCACACACCACACAACCACACCAAAACACACACCACACATATCACACACCAGCCACACACACAGCAACAAAACCCAACAACATCCACACGCCACAGCGCCCGCACCACAGCACACACACAACACATCACACACACAACATATAACCATCCCCCACAACCACACACAGGATGCTGACACGAACCCACACACACACAGCCAGAATGCACACACACACACATATAACACACACACGACACCAACACACCACCCGACCCACACGCCAATCCACAACCATAACACACCACCACATACACACACACACACACCCAAGCGCTCACACACACCACCACCTGGCCTATCATGAGAACCGGAGAGCCGGACACCCGATCAACGGCCAACAAAACACAA
>NW_014577389.1:38499-45462 GCF_000485595.1 Priapulus caudatus
ATGTCGATAGGGGGAGCAGTGCATAGAGAGAGGCTGCATGGGAGCAGAGAGAGCAAGATGAAGACAGAGAGAGAGATGACATGGAAGAGAGAGAGAAGAGATAGGAGGAGAGAGACAGACAGAACAGACATAGCAGCTGGACGCAGAGAGAGAGAGAGAGAGAGAGAGCAGAGGAGAGAGAGAGAGGAGAGAGAGAGAGAGAGAGAGAGAGAGAGGGGGGGAGAGCGAGAGAGCGAGAGAGAGAGAGAGAGATAGAGAGAGAGAGAGAGAGAGAGAGAGAGAGAGAGAGAGAGAGAGAGAGAGAGAGAGAGAGAGAGAGAGAGAGAGAGAGAGAGAGAGCGCGCTAGAAGGACAATGAGATGTGGAGCATAGGCAGCTGAGTGTAGTGGGAGCTGGCAGCACAGGACTAGAGAACTGTGAGACCAGCAAGCCCAGAGCAGAAGAGCACAAACATGTATGAGCGACAGCTAGCAAGTTACGAGCAGAAGCTGCTAGGAAGCCGAAAACGGGAGCATTAGAAGGTGTAAAGCGACAGATAATTTTGCTAAATAAATACACAGCAAGACCATTTTCAATGCTTATCAGATGCTTCAGATATATATAGTACGATAGTTAGAGAAAATTAGTTAAATTTATCAGATTAGAAATTTATCTCAGATACCTAACAGATACCTGCAATAAAAATACTATTATAAATTTAATTCAACGCTTTACTAAATTAATATAGCAACCGGTAAAACCCACTCTCCACATTGCCTGCGTTGTAATCCTGGCCAATTAAACATTTCACTCCAGAATTTATTGATGCAGCAGGCAGAATGGCGTTCAGTGAGTTTCCTTACTCTCTCATCAATAGTCTAGAATCTAATGCCGACTATCTATCTTTTTCGAACATCAGAATCTACTCGTCGTTCATTTTTCATCATCATGAGCGCACGGATTTTCCTATCGGCAGCTCTTTTTTCAGCGAACTACCTACTCCTGTCTGGTTCTAAGAACTCGATTTCTACGAAAGAGGCCCGTGTTACGTGTTCCGATTGATTTTGTTCAATAGCTCAATATGGTCTAACCCGAGTGTATTAACCCTTTCGGTATAGCTATAGTACTCGTAGCGCCAGACATATAGAGAACCAACGTGCATGGGTCTTATATGGCACCGCCTTTATATCAAGCACTAATGCTTATTGCGTGATACGGGCTAATTTGAATTTTCTAAGTGGTTTCAATATTAGCACGAAACGCATAATTTCTAGCGGAGAAAACCCGAATGTAATTCAGTCGGTTTCGAATTCCGATATCTGATTGAGTCGCTTTCAGAATTAGGCACAACGGCAAACAAACGGCAGGCAGGCAGTAGGGTGGCCAGACAGGCAGGCAGGTAGGCAGGGGTAGGCAGGCAGCTAGTCACGCATGCAGGCAGTGAGGCAGGGAGGCAGACAGACAGACAGGTACGCATTCAGGTATGGGAGCAGAGATATGCAAGCATGTGGACAAGCAGTCGAACAAGTAGGAACGCAGACAGGCATGCTATCACGCAATCAGGCAACCAAATAAGCAGGAAAGAAGCCGGGCAAAGAGAGAGAGAGAGAGAGAGAGAGAGAGAGAGAGAGAGAGAGCGAAAGATAGACGTACACACACACACGTACAGTTGCACGTGCGCAATCACGTGACAAGCGTTACTGTGAAGGCTCTTATTATCGCTCAATTAATCTGATTTCTCGTGTATCACGTGACACGAAAATGATAGAAATCTACAGACGTGCGTGCATTCTATTTTTAGCATGAGAATAATAAATGTGCCAGGGCGACGCAACACAATCAAGAGTTTTCAAAACTCAATTGCTTTTTTGTTCGTTGCTTCGATCGCACGAGGCTTTGTTTTACGGCGAACTTTCAGGGTTTTGATTGGCCAAAGAGAATTCATTAGACACGGCCAGTATGAAGAGGTGTGATTTTACTGTAATGGTACGGAGAACAAAGACGGTGTTTGCACGTTGCGAGCAGGCGACTCGTTTCACCAAACAACGATTACCTGACTGTTTTAACAACGACCAGTCAATACTTGAATGTGAAAGGCAATTTTGCCGTGCTATAACCTCCTCATGAATCGACACTAAATGCTGATAATATCGTGTATTCGTTTTGTTCGTAAGTACCGATATACGGCCCACACGACCTCGCAATTCAGTTGTATGTCTATTCATCTGTCTATCCGAAATAAACTCACATCGATACTGCCCAGTGAAAGAAGCATTCAATATTCTAATTCATCGAAGTTAAGGAAACGCGAACTCTGGTGATTCAACTCTACTTCTACTAATCAATACCGGGACGACACGTAGGTGGTAGGTGCATACTGCATACCTCGGGAGTCTGGTCTCTGCATTAGGCCTACTGTTGACAGTTATCTTGAAGTCAGACCGGTGCGGGATTGCTAGAGCAGGTGCTAGACCGGTCTCCGTAGCCTTGAACGGATGATAACTCAAACACAAGCTCTTGGAGTCTGCGGAAATGTCCTCGTCTATAACTCCCTAGTCGCATCCCATTGCATTTCATCTTTCAGCTGCGCGAGCAGAAGTGTACGCGCGAGAGAAAGTGATACGCATAGTTTAACGGCTCTAAGACATAGTAGGTGTATCGAAGTTAAACAAATGTTTGACGTAGAGTCATTTAGCTTCATACAGCGACGCGATAATATATTTATTTGATAGCATAGCTCATGACTAATAACCGGCAAGACAAATCGTCCAGTTTAAGAATCTTCTTTCCAAATGAGCAAGTATGCAGGATGCAATCCTGGATTTATCTTACGTTCATTCAATAAATTCGAGTTAATTTATCCATGTCTTTTGTTCTTCCGCATGGGGCGTTCTCGCCGCGCATGATAATATTTGCTCTGAGATGAGTATCAATTATTTACCGCAATAGGTTCTATTTAAACAACGTCGTGATAGTAATAGCAAATTAATGCTGTGTTCCATTATGGCGTACGGGGACCGACTAGCAGCCTCCAAACTGCAATTGTTGTTTGCTGCATCTCTTGCGGTTTCTAACTTTCAGAAACGGTTTTTACATGTCGATAGGGGAGCAGTGCATAGAGAGAGCTGCATGGGAGCAGAGAGAGCGAGAAGAGAGAAAGAGAGGATGAGAAAAAAGAAGAGGATGTAGAGAGGGAGACATAGTCAGGAGCAGACAGAGAAGCTTGGGGCAGAGAAGAGAGAGAGAGAGAGAGAGCGAGCAGAGGAGAGAGAGAGAGAGAAGAGAGAGGAGGAGAGAGTAGAGTGGTGGTGAAGGAGTAGGGGGGGGAGGAGCGTAGAGAGGTCGAGTGGAGAGAGAGAGAGGAGATAGAGGAGAGAGAGAGAGAGGAGAGAGGAGAGAGATGAGAGAGAGAGAGGAGAGAGAGAAGAGAGAGAGAGAGAGAGAGAGATGAGAGAGTAGAGGAGAGCGCGCGGGTCGTTCTGCCGTGGTGTGGTGTGTGTGCTTAGCCGAGATGGATCATATTGAGATGGGGTAGCAGTAGGCACCCGAGGTGTATGTGGGAGCTGGCATGGGCACAGGCGTATTCTTAGAGAACTGTGAGACCAAGCAACGCGCGATGAGCAGAAGAGCACAAACATGTGGAGATGAGCGACAGCTACCCCGCATAGTTACGACAGAGGAGCTGCTAGGCCAAGGTGTGCGCCCCCGAAAACGGAGCATGAGACGAGGGTGTTAAAGCGACCGGCAACGGAAGTAATTTGGTCCGCTAAATAAATACAGCCCAGCAAGACCATTGTGTTCAATGCTTATCCAGATGCTTTGCAGATATATATAGTACGATAGTTAGCAGAAAATTAGGTCCCGTAAATTATCAGGGATTAGAAATTTATCTGGCAGATACCCCGTGAACAGATAGCCCTGAATAAAAAGTACTATTATACTAAGGTTTAATTCAATCGCTTTAACGAAGATCTAAGTATAGGCACCGGTAAAACCTCACTCTCGCACATTGGCCTTGCGTTGTAATCGCGGGCTCATTAACATTTCACGTCGCAGATTGTATTGATGGCAGGCTAGGCTAGAAGTGGCGTTCCGAGTCTGTTTTGGAGTTTCCTTTAATGACGTTTCTTCGTGGTTGCATGTTGTTGTGTTGCTGGTCAATATGCTGTGCCCGTCTGTGTGAGTAGATCTGTATCTGCGGTGCTGCCGAGTCGTAGGCCGCTATTTCTTTTTCGTAACATCAGAACTACTCGCGTTCATGGTTTGCATCATCATGAGCGCACGGGATTTCCTATCGGTCCAGCCTCTTTTTTCACGCGAACTACGGGCTACTCCTGTCCTGTTCTAAAATCGATTTCTTACGAAAGAGGCCGTGTTAGCGTGTTGGCCGAATTGATTTTGTGTTCAAGTAAGCTCAATATGGTCTAACCCGAGGTGGTACCTTGGAACTCCCTCTCGGGTAATTATGCCACTATATGAATATCAATCCGTAAGCGCCTAAGACATATCAAGAGAACTACGAACGTCGCATGGGTCTTATAGTGGCATCCCGCCTTTACATCTCAAGCCAACTAATCGCTGGTGCGTGATATGCGGCATAAATTGGAATTTTCTAAGTGGTCAATATTAGCACGAAAAACGCATAATTTCTAGCGGAGAATAAAACCCGAAGGTAATTCATCGTTTCGAATTCCGATAATCTGATTGAGTTCGCTCTTTTCAGAGGATAGGGCCAAGGCAAACAAATTTCGGCAGGCAGTGACAGTAGGGTGGCCTAGACAGGTCAGACGCAGGTAGCAGGGTAGGCAGTGATCGTCGCAGCTAGGGGTTCCGACCTATTTCGCCAGGGCAGTGAGGCACGGGAGCAGCACCACAGACAGGATGTGCGAGAGTACGCGTTTCATTAAACGGTATGGAGTGCAGGAGATATGGCAAGCATACCGTGTACTTTAAGCAGTGCGTAAACAAGTAGAGAAATCGGCAGACCAGTTGCGCATGCATCACACGACAATCCAAGGATACCGCGTTAGTTCCGTTTAGAAGACCGTGCGGGACCGTCCAACATAAGGCCAGGAAAGAAGCCGGGGCAGGCAGGTAGGCGCATGCACGCAGCTGCAGGCAGGCAGGCATGGCCCACGCAAGGCAGGGGCAGGCAAGGCATTGGCAGGCGAGGAAGGGCAGGTCCGGCCGCAGCAGGCAGGCAGGCATGCAAGTCGAGGAGGGCAGGGTCGAGGCAGCGCGCATCGCAGGGGCCGACTGGCTGATTCGCTCGACAAGCAGGCAGTACGAGGTGCTAGGCAGGCAGGCAGGTAGGGCAACAGTGCAAGGGTCCGGCGCAGTGCAGCGCTGTGACAGGGGTGGCAGATGTCAGTGCAGGGCTGCAGGCAGTGCAGGGCAGGCAGGCAGCAGGTAAGGCTGCAGGCAGGCCGAGGCAGGGCAGGCATGGTGCAGGCAGGTCAGGCATCGTTGGGGGCAGGCAGGCAGGGCATCAGTGCGATTGGCGACATGCGCACCAAAGCTCTCCATCGATTACCGCACGACACTACACAGCACGCTTTGGTCGGTGTGTCTGTGTGTGGCGTCGCAGGTGTGCGGTGTGTGGGCGGGGTTATGTCAATTGTTCTACACACACACACACGAGCTATCACACATCCACACACACACACACACATGTCACATCACACACACACGACGCACATCGACATGTGCACGAGCACATAGTCATCAGCACAGACACACACGCAACACCATCAACAAGCCACACGCTGCACAGTTCTTGTGTCACACCACACACACAGCGGTCACACCGCATTCCGCCACTGCACGGCAACACGTACGCAACACACACGCTACACACCACACCACGCGCACAACACAGTGCATCGCACACGGGACTGCACGCACGCACACACGCACGCACACACACACATATGCGCGTTATCCACACACACACGAGCAAACGTCTACGGGCACACACGCACGCACGCACTGCAACACTACACGATTAATTCATAGTGTATACGATATGCTTCTCCGGTACGTTCTTACATATACTTAATCTCTTTTCAGACACGCGGGCAGATGCAGATGTAGCTAAGGAGTTGGCCTCGCTTTTTACATCTTATCTAATCGGCAATGAATCATCGCTACATAACACAAATTTACCCCATTCGACGCAAAAACGCACGCAGACATCGCATCGTAAATATCATCTGACGCGTCTGCGCCCTCCCCGACAGACACGCCGATGAGCAGACCTGCAACGCCACACTGCAGCGTCAATCAGCAATCAAAGCCAGCAACCGACTACACACCACTGGGCGTGCCACTATGACGCTAATCTACGTAAGAGCTTACCTTCTAACACTGCTCATTCCGTTGCATCGGCATTGCATGCTAATATCTGTCGACAGACGCAAACCGTGGAACTCGATTTTGTGGCAGACGGAGCTGAGTGACAGTCGTCGGCGGCAGCGTGTCGTCGCAAAAACACAGCATCCCTGGAACACAGCGCACACATAACATAGCACACATCACGCAGCGCACGCCGGCGAACACTGGCGCCTCACATTAACTCGTCAGCTGCGCGCTAGCTGTCCCCGCTCAGGAGTAACAGATGACTAACGGGGGAGGCTGTGACGATACACCACCAGTCATCAGCAGGCAGGCTCGCGAGCGGGCTTGCAGGTATACTCGCCACTAGTGGATAAAGCGAGTCGACATCTTACGTCATTTGACGCTCGCTCACTTCGACCAGCCAGCATCAACCACGAACGACGATGCCGCGCCGCCTGCGTGCGATGGCTCGAGCGAGCGTGATAGACCGAGTCGGACGTTCACCACCCAACACACCTCGCCTGGACATATCGTTCTTTAATCCCCACACCTAGCATCACGTTCGCATACCACACCGGACAGAAAAAAACGACACCATGTACACGTTCTCCAATCCCGCTTGAGTGTGCGATGCGCCTTTCGAGGCGT
>NW_014577389.1:45472-61501 GCF_000485595.1 Priapulus caudatus
CACACACGCACACACACACACACACACACGCACAACACACGCACACACGCACGCACGCACACACGCACGCACACACACACATACACACACACGAGCACGCACGCGCACACACGCACGCACGCACGCACACACGCACACACACACGCACACACACACACACACACACGCACAACACACGCACACACGCACGCACGCACACACGCACGCACGCACACATACATACACACACACGGGCACGCACGCGCACACGCGCTCACAACTCTCAGCTGCGCGCTACTCCCGGCTCAGAGCACGCGGGATGCTGTGACGATACACACGCGTCATCAGCAGCAGCTCGAGCGGCTGAAGGTATACCAGTGTGAACGTCCGATGTCTATCACGCTCGCTCGAGCATCGCACACTCAAGCGTTGACGTCGTACATGTGGGTTTTTTCTTCCGTGTGTTTGCGGTGCTGGTGTGTGTGGTGTGAACGTCCGATGTCTATCACGCTCGCTCGAGCATCGCACGCGGCCGCGGCATGTCGTTCGTGGTGATGCTGCTGGTCGACAGTGGCGGTCAAACGTGATGTCGATCGCTTATCCACTAGTGGCGAAGCGTGCATCGTGACTTCGAAACGCCGTCCTCCGCTACTGTCGCACGACGGCCATCGCACACTCAAGCGTTGACGTCGTACATGTGGTTTTATCTCCCGTGTGCTTGTGGTGCTGGTGTGTGTGTGTGTAACGGAGATCAAACGACTTTCCTCGTCCTGCTCATGTCGTTGGTAATCGGTGAGTATATTGCTCCCGCGTGCATGGCTCATCTTACCGGTGTTTTACGGTGCTTATAGCAGTCGTTTGGAAGTTTGCGTTTATGTTGAATCATAAGCTGTGCATATACCTGACCGACGGGCTGCGAGGACTGCTGGAAATCCAAGGCTGAGCTGGAAATTTTTGCTAAAATCGATGACGGCCCGTTTTCGACGTTATCCACTCGTACACTGCCTCTTAGCGTGTTAGAAGTTGCTCTAATTAGACGCGATTATAGCCCGCATACCTCATTATTGCACCGCTCGAGTTTTAAATGGAAATCATCAGACAGTATCAGTGTCCCGTCAGGCAGTGATGATGTGCCATACACCATTATCAACATGAATACACGCAAATATCATACGCGGCCTCGCACAGTGCGTTCGCGACAAAGAATGTTTATTGTTCATTGAATATTTCTGTGAACTTTAAGAGACGAGTTGCCGCGTCGTTTGCGTGTACTGTTGCCGGATAGAAAATGTTCGCAGTTGAGTAGACAACGAATATAACTTGAGACTATAAGTGGATTTCATAATTTACATATTGTACTTTGTATGTGTGTGTGTGAACAAATTGTGACACACACACACACACGGTGTGTGCAGTTCCGAATGCCGAGTCTAGTTAGTGTATTATTTCTGACACTTTCCTTTCAAGTTTGAGACGCAAGCAGAATCCGTCGTCTGTTCTCATGTTGTGTCGTTGCGTTATAGAATCGTTAAAGGTTTGGCAACTTGGTACTTTGTTCTACTCAGGATTTCGATTTCGTTTTATAAGACAGAAAGCCAGAAGCAAAGACCTCATATCAGGAACATGTTATCTTTTATCGGTAACTACTATTAATATACTAGCGCTTTTTTGAAAGACACCGAATGCAATCGATCTAAAGCAAACAGAGAAGCAAGCAGAGGGTAATGGTAAGAGTTATAACATCAACTAAGATTTCAGCTGAAGATTTTCTCGCGAAATTACACAACTGAACTGCGGGTTTCGTGTTAGAAATCATAACCTCGCTGCGTTTTACGCTTCATACGCGAGATTAAACTCTTGCCGGGTTATTTTGCGCAGCCCTAGTGGCGACAATGACGACGATGACTCATACGTCATTAATTATGTATATATTATCACCTTATCCCACATTGCCTTCTGACAGCGTTAGTGGTTGCTTATGCGAACGACACAGTCAGTATACCTGCAGGAATTCACTGCGCAGATTTTTTCTCACTCACGCGAATGCATTTTTTTTATTCCTGTTTGTTGTCCATTCCGTGTATTTTCCTTTCATTTCTTACCTGCACGCAGCTAACGTGCGATCGCGCAACTCCGTTAATTGCACTGATTGGTTCGCGAGTCACGGTCCTACTTGCTTTGCGATGGCAGCTGACCGATAGACAATACAGTCACATTTTTTCCGAGATTGATAAGGGATCTCTTTCGCACAACGGCGTTACTTCCTGCGTATAATTATACGTAATGTCGCAATATGTAAGAAACGTCAAACTTCGATATGATTTTTGCAGCTTTGAGAGCAAATTGGGTTATGTTTTTTTTTTGTGTCGCTGCGTACGTACTTCGTGACTGCGATCGCGAATATTCTAGCACTCTACCCCGGGTCACCGACACCAGGCCGGCACCCTGTAGCGTACATCTTCGACGATCTTTTCGACATTTAATATAAATTTTGCACAAAACAGTCGAATATCAATACAAGCAAGCCAGAGCGAAGAGCCGAATCTATCGGCCAGCCGGCTTGCCTGTATTTGCCAAACGCTTTCCAGAGATTTAATTATTCATTTTATTGATGGGCCACCCGACATACACGCGACTGTATCTTATGAAAGTGTTTTGCTGCACTGGCGGGGAGTAATGCACGCGTCACTCAATTCACTACGAAAGACATTCCAGCGCTCGGCCTCGCCACTAGCGCGTCTATGCATCTTGCTGAATATAGACACACATATTGCCGTTTTTTTCGGATTCTTTTCGAGTGACGTTAACAATCGCATATAGGATTTGGTCGGAGGTTCATTTATACAAAGCGACGAGAAGGGCAACCGCGGCTTACATTCAAAAGAAACGGGCGCGACCGTAGCCGCATATCGGTTCGTCGATGAATTTGAAAGCGTCGAGCTTGAAATTAAAGCGACTTGACCGTTTCGAACGCTGAGGCGATCACCGGGCGGCAGCTGTGCGGAGCGAAAATGAGGGCGACACTAGGAGACCGGTCTGCCCCGGCGGCCGGTCGTAATGCAATTATTTATAAGTGGTTATCGGCGTCGAATTTTCCCAGAGCATCTGCGGCTGCCAACTGCGCACGCACGAACGCACGCACACACGCACGCACGCAGAACTCATACAGATGGGCTTGACTTTAAAACGTACTCGAGCTCGCACGCACGTACGTATGCACGCACGCACGCGCGCACGCACGCACGCACGCACGCACGCCCGCGTGCACGAACGCACGCACTCACGCACGAACGCACGCACACACTCACGAACGCACGCACGAACGCACGCACGCACGCACGCACACACGCACGCACGCACGCACGCACGAACGCACGCACGCACGCACGCACGGTATTATACACCACTTCGAACAACGGTCACCGCGACCACCGACGTGGACGGTAACACCACTGACCACTTCTAACAGCCATGGTATTACGCGCGAACACGTGCATATATACTACGTTACATTCACGGTGTGTGTATAAGCAGAGGAACCCTCTCTCAGGAAAGCAAGTGCATTTAGCGATGCTTCAATTTCGATCTTCAAGTCACAAGTGGGGATATTAATTTGTTTTTACATTTGCATGGCAATCATTAAATTTTAAAAGTGTGTGTGTGTGTGTGGATGCACGCGCGGGCGCGCGCGTGTGCGTGTGCGTGTGCGTGTGCGTTGCCTGTGTTGTGTGATGTGTGTGTGTGTGTGTGTGTGTGTGTGTGTGTGCGTGTGCGTGTGTGTGTGCGTGTGTGTGAGTGTGTGTGTGTGTGTGTGTGTGTACGCGCGTGTGTGTGTGTGTGCGCGCGCATGTGTGTACGAGTGTGCGTGCGTGCGTGTGTGTGCAAGTGTGCGCATGTTCGTGTTGGTTGCTAGATAGTGATCAAGAAATTCACGACAATCAGATGCATCACGTAAAACTGATAATATGACAGCGAACGACAAATTACCATCACTAGGATATTCTCCTCAAAATTACAATCCATTCATTATGCACATAATATCTATAGTAATGTAGATGTATCGTTGCGGGTATGTGCACGTTTATATACACGCATGATGTTATAAGTGATTCACTTACAAGCATGTTCAAGCTTACATGCATGCACGCGTACATAGATGCAAAAGGGTTATTAGTATACATATTTGCGTATAAGGACGTCGTTACGCGTATGCATGCACATCTTCGTTACAGGTATGTACATTTACAAATTAAAATTACATGTGCAGGGCTATGTGTAGTGATACATGCATACCTGTACGATAAGATTTACGCATGTGTGAACTATTACAAGTGAGGAATATTTATGCTTGCGTTCACGCGTTCACGGATGCAAGTGCGACCAATGCGGATAATGTATAAGAGCATCTGAGTGCACTCACGCGCTGGTAACGCAAACGAACACTGCGTGCACGGCTAGAGCACGTATTCAAGCGTGTTTAAGAACATCGCAATCTTTATTAGTTAGGAAAAAGCAGTAGCCAACGCTTGGACAATATGATTATCTTATGATCTTAGGGGAATTTTTAAACGGATTTAAAATTTCTTTCTCTTGACATCGATACTTTCTACGCTGAAGTTTTTCACTGTAATTTTCGCTCTATAATTGTATGCAGATACAGTCGTTAGTTTGTACTGTAAAGCGTTTCTTGCTCATTTTATGAAGTCTTTTTCTAAAGAGGAGCACCAGTAACTATATTTTGCGGAAAATGGCGAATTAGAAGAATAGAATTAGAAATAGATATTGATTAGAGATTAGAGATTAGAAATAGATATTGATTAGAAATTAGAGATTAGAAATAGAATGGATTAGAATAGATATTTCGCATTGACCCACGTTAGACATTGAAATTAATAAACGAGGCCACCCTAATTAATATATAGCCATCCTAGAAATCACCACACCTCATCGTTCCTGCCTGCCAACAGCAGCCATGCAGGCAGACGTACGTTATTACTTCGCACCTCTATTTCCAAACATCTGTCATTAAATTAAAATCGCCATCGTTTCGGTGTTATTTGTTTATTTACTTGGGTATATCCAACGTTAAATTGTGGGTTCACGGCCCCCGTTGGTTTATTTTACAACGCTTGGACGTGTATTAACACCTCTCACATCTGGCCTATAGCGCGTAGTCGTAATGGAACACACCCCAGCTTTAATTCCCTACGTTTTCCCACACGATGAGATCTAGTAAATGCGTTTATCGAAACTCATTCTCGAGTTAATACCACACACCTCTCCTTACTCTCACTTAACACGACAGTTAATACAACACACCCGTTTATTGTTAATTAACCGGCAGGTAATGACACACATACACCTCTGCTTATTGTCACCTAACTGCGAGGTAATGCCACACACTTATGTTTGTTGTCACATTAACCGCAAGGTTATATCACACACCTCTGTTTATTATCACTTAACTGCCAGTCAATGTCACGCACCTCTGGTTAAAGTCACCCAACTTTGAATTAATACCAAGCAACTCTGGTTAAAGTGACCCACGTTGAGTTAATACCAAGCATCCATTCTCATTTCCACTCGCTCATAAGTTTTTACCGCACAACTCTGAAGCTCTACACCCCTCCCTATCAGCTAATACCACAAAGCGCTATCTATCTACACTTAACACTGGATTACTACCCAACTCCACTGTTATTCTACTCGTGAGTTAATCCTATACACCACTATACTACGTAACTCCACTGTTATTCTACACTTACCCGTGAGTTAATCCTATACACCACTGTTTACAGACAACTAACCGTGTGTTAATACATGCATCTCTGTTCTCGTCTACACTGAAGTGTCAGTTCATACCATACACTACTGTTCCCGGAGAATCAACCGATGAGTAACGGCATTAGTAACGGCATGCAGTACACATCGTACGCGCGTTTTGCATGAAAGTGCGGTGGTAACCTCGTAATTTCTCACAATTTCTCAAGGTGCATGGAACATATTACCAATTTAGTGGTGTCAGTTAGTCATGGATATGTCGCAGTAAGTACTAACAGTAGATATTTCACATACGCTCACCCATTTTGCATACAGGCGGTCAATCATTGTGAAAAATAGAAAAACGCTGATTTCTCCGTTTCGATTTCTGACATAGTAGCCGATGTATAAATGGATATTTCTCTGTGATTACAACTCGGATTAATTTAATTTTACACTCATTTTAATGGTAACATATTGCTGTAAAAAAAGTGCGTCAGGGATTGTTATTAAGTGCCGTATTTTATTAGTTATGCCTCTTTATTCGCAACAATTTTCAATTCTAACACACAACTTGATTTTTAAGCAGTTTTTTCCATTTTTCTCGGTAAATATGAAACTTAAAGAAAAATCCTGACGCACTATTTTGGTCCATATTGTGCTTAACATGTGGCAAAGCTTGTATCCTCACTCTTTCTGGTAGTTGAGAAATATCCAAAATACCATTTTTACATAAAAATTCAAAATTTGTGTGGTAACATAATTAGGTGCTGGAAATTTCATGAAATTTTTTGGCTTGAGCATAGAGATATATCTCCTCTATAAATAAAACAAGTGATTGATTCGATTCATTCGCCACTAAACGTTTAATCTTCATTAGAGCAATACCCGTGCAAAAGGTGGAGAGTATCTTTAACTGCGCTTCGTGTCTACAACAACACGTATAACTGTGTGAGAATACGTTGCACCTCTGGGGAAGATGTTCAAGTCTGAAACGAGATGGCGACGCTTCCTCGCCGTTAAGTGTAAAACGATGCATCGCTATCTGATCTTCGAGGTCTTTCACGAATTCGATCGGCGCGGTCCGCTGTGTACACGTTTAAACAGACTCGCACACGCTGTACACGCGCGCGCACGGTCTCGCCTACGTGGAAGCCTTCACTCTGAGTCGGTTTCATCGCGCAGCTCCTGTTACACGAAATAAATTTACAACATTTTAATTAAGATTACAGTTGCGAATTTATAGGGTGTGTCCACACACACCCTATAAATTCGCAACTGTAATCTTAATTAAAATGTTGTAAATGGGGGGGGGGAGTTGGAATAATTTATATACCGAGAGGTACGATTTTTTTGTTTTTGTTTTTCGCGTCGTAAATAATTAAATAACTCGCAGTGGAATAAAATTGGGCCTTGCGTTTGTCTGCGTGCTCGGCGCTGGGGGTGTTATAACATGATTTTAGCGAGAAAATTACATCGTAGGGCTTACGGAGAGTCGCCCGGAAATGAGGGGGCTAATGAAAGAACTCTACTTTGATACGACTACATATCACAACTAATTTCGCTGCTGCGTTTGAACTGCGACGGCTCAACGTACGCGCACGTGCGTTCTTTGACGATCGCGCGCGCAAACCGAATCTGGTTTTATAACAGATTTCATTTGATCTAGCCTTCCCATCGATATCTCGTAATAACGTCTTTCTACATCCATTCGGCGTAGCTGACAAATCCAGTTCACATCAGTTTTGTCAACGCGCAGCTGAACGCGAATAGATACGGAATTAAACGGAAAGACGGAAGACGGAAGACGCGGTGCGGGTAAAATTATGCCGCGGGGTATTCAGGCATTGGCGTCACAAGGGGGTGCGGCGGTGGGGAAGGGGGGGGGTGCGGAACGCTCCTGGTGACACCATCAGAAGGTATTATTTTAATTTCGCTAGTTGTTTATGTCACTACTATTGCCATTACATTCAGTGATAGACGGGAATTACGATTTACGATTAACATTAGTCCAAAAAAACATTACTAAGGATTCTGTAGGGTTTGGTACGGGATGAGGTCCATGGGGCCGTGTGACACCAACCTTAGTGACGCCGCTGTATGCAGGCACGGACGCACACGGACGCGCACATATCTCCTCGTCGCGGCAGCAATGATCGCTCCCAATTAATTTCTGTTTGAAACACACTGATGCAGCTCATAATTGGAGATCCGCGCTGCTACCAACTATAGCTGTAACGCGATAGAACCCCCGAATTGGACACATTCCTCACGGCTATTGATTCGAACGGTTTTCCCATTTCCGGCTCGATCAAAAGACATTCTCACGGTGTGCCGACGACCACCGCGCTAGCGTTCATGCGGGCTGACAATTCGTGACGTACGTCGCACATTTGCGGCGTCGGCGTATGCATATAACACCTGACAGAGTGAAGTCAGCGGACACGGAACAGACGCGCACGTGCCAGCGGAGGGATAATGATGGTAAACCGATAGCGACACGCTGAAAGATGCACGTCAACTGATACGCCATCGTGTGCGTGTGGGTGTGTGTGGGTGTGTGTGAGTGTGTGTGTGGTGTGTGTGTGTAGCGTGTGTGTGTGTGTGGCGCCGCGCATGTGTGTACGAGTGGTGCGTGCGTGCGTGTGTGTTGCAAGTTGTCGCGCAATTGTTCGTGTTGGTTGGCTTGCCCTAGTGATCAAGAAATTCAGCGACAGATCAGATGGCATCACGTAAAACTGATAAATATGACAGCGAACGCGACAAATTAACCGATCACTAGGATATTCTCCTCAAATTACAGTGTCATGTCATAATGCACCTAATATCTAGTAGTAATGTAGATGTATCGTTGCGGGTATGTGCACGTTTTATATCACACCATGAGTGTTTATAAGTGATGTCACTTACAAGCATGTTCAAGCTTTAGCATGCATGCCACGCGTACATAGGATCAAAAGGGTTATTAGTATACTATTTGCGTATAAGGGACGTCGTTACGGCGTAATGGCATGCACATCTTCGTTACAGTATGTACATTTACAAATAAAATTAGCATTGTGCAGGGCTATGGGTAGTGATACATGCATACCTGTACGATAAGATTTACGCTTGTGTGAATATTACAAGGTGAGGAATATTGTATGCTCGCGTTCCCGCGTTTCACGGATGCAAGTGCGACCAATGCGGGATAATTCGTATAAGAGTCATGCTGAGTGCACTCCACGGCTGGTAACAGCAAACGAAACACTGGGCGTGCACAGGCTTAGAGCACAGTATTCAAGCAGTGTTTAAGAACATCGCAATCTTTATTAGTTAGGAAAAAGCCGTAGCCACGCTTGGACAATATGATTATCTATGACTTAGGGGAATTTTTAACGATTTACAAATTTCTTTCTCTGACATCGATATTTTCTTAGCGCCTGAATGTTTTTCACTGTAATTTTGCGCTCTATGCTTGTATGCAGAATACAGTCGTTAGTTTTTTGTACTGCAACGCGTTTTTTGCTCATTCTATGAAGTCTTTTCTAAGAAGAGGAGCACTGTAACTATATTTTGCGACAAAAATGCGAATTAGAGAATAGACATTAGGAAATAGAATTGATTAGGAAATTAGAGATTAGAAATAGAATGAATTAGATAGATATTTCCGCATTGACCACACGTTTAGACATTGAAATTACATAAACGAGGCACCCTAAATTAATATATAGCCATGCCTAGAAATCACCACACCTCATCGTTTTCTGCCTGCAACAGCCGCCATGCAGGCAGACGTAGTCATTACTATGGCACCTCTATTTTCCAAACATCTGTCCATTAAATTAAATCGCCATTGTTGCCGGTGTTAATTTGTTTATTTAGTTTGGGTATATCCAACGTTAAATTGTGGGTTCAACGGCGCCCGTTGGTTTATTTTACAACGCTTGGAAACGTGTAATTAACCCCTCTACATCTGGCCTATAGCGCATATAGTCGTAATGAAACACACCGCAGCTTTAATTCCCTACGTTGTTCCCACACGATGGAGATGCTAGTAAAAATGCACGTTTTATCGAAACTCATTCTAACGAGTTAATAGCCCCACACGCGTCTCCTTACTTCACTTAACAGCGACAGTTAATACAACACACCCGTTTATTGTTTAATGAACACACATACACCTCTGCTTGATTGTCAGCCTAAACTGCGAGTAATGCACACACTTATGTTTGTTGTCACATTAAGCCGCAAGTTTAATATGATACACCGTTCTGTGTATTATAGCTTAACTGGGCCAGTCAATGCCACGCACCTCTGGTTAAAGTCAGCCTAACTTTGAATTAATACCACAAGGCAACTCTGGTTAAAAGTGACCCACGTTTGAGTTAATACCAAGCATCCATTTCATTTCCATGTCCACTCCGCTCATAAGTTTTTTAACCCGACAACTCTGAAGCTCTACACCCCTCCCTATCAGCCTAATACCACAAAGCGCTATCTATCTACACTTTCACAACTGATTACTACCCAAACTCCCACTGTGTTATTCTAACTCGTGAGTTTAATCGCTAAGACAACCACTATAGCTACGTATACTCACTGTTATTCTATGCACTTTACCCGTGAGTTAATCCTATACACCACTGTTTTGTGTGTGTGTGTGTGTGTGTGTGTGTGTGTGTGTGTGTGTGTGTGTGTGTGTGTGTGTGTGTGTGTGTGTGTGTGTGTGTGTGTGTGTTCTGCGAACATTGAAGTCTGGTACGGCACATCGTTTTGCGATGGCACGCAGCTTTACAACTTTTTGTGGACACGAGATGTTAAATTGGGGTTAGCCGAGGCTAGGTGCCTGGCCGATTCGCATCGCGTGCGAGTGCAAATCTTTTCTCGCTAACAGCAAAAAATCATAACGAAATAATCGCGTCTTACGCCTTTCATGCTTGCCGCGTGACGCGCCATGTTCAATTAGTAATTGGCGTTCATCCTTTCGGCGTGGCAGTGTTCCGACCGGTCACCCGGGGGATCGGAGTGTTTCTCAGGCGAACAGACGCAATATATAACGTAGCGGACAGCTGTGCTGGTCGATATATGTTTCACGGAGACACGTACGCGCCACACGTTAGCAATTCGAACGACGAGTTTAGAATGAGATAGAATTAGTTTGGCATTACCGGACACTCTAGAGACGGCGGATCTGCCGAAATAAATTGCCATATACGGGCGCAGCAAAATAGATAAAGGCCACTTCGAGCCTAGAAATTAAAAAGAAACCTCATTTTCACTAGATCGGAATTAGATTTGTTTTAGCTACGTTTTTTTCCGACTGCGTGTGCGAGCTACCTTTCCGCAGTCGGTTTCGGATAATTGTGCTAATATTTTTTTCCGCTTATCTAAACACTAGCTTTCCAAAAAAACATGGCGAAGGAAACAAGGCGAATCGGCGATAAACATTTGTTTAGAAACTGCAGAATGATTATTTTCTCAGGGATGCAGTTTCTGAGAGCATGACACGATGTTCGGATACTCTAGACATCTCACATTACTATACATGGGCGCTCACTTATCTTTGCCATCTATTTTAATGTCACCATAATGATACTGAGCAGGAAGATGATTAATAAATGAATAACGATGACGATTGTGGTTACTGTAGAGATGCCAACGACGTTGCGTGATGCTACCACATTACATTATTTTGATTTACATAATATTATAAGGATGATGACACCGATCTAACGATGGTAATGATGACGGTGACAACGATAATGATATACATAATGATGACGAAAGCGACGATGACGTTGGTGCTGATGATGTTGATAATCATATTGATGATGATGACGACGACGACGACGACGACGACGAAGACGATGATTATTGATTAATTTATGAATGAAGCATTACTGCTGATGATGAAGATTATGCCGGGGTGCCGTATACCATTATTAATAATTATTTCATTATAAGTGATACGCACGCCGCTAATTGTAGGCCCTAAACTCAATCTATGACTTCTTCGAACACATGTTTCTTAACAAAATAAATCCATTTTACCCGTTTTATATGGTTAGTTTTATTGCATCGCCAATAAGTTTGTTTCGTTCGACAGTAGCCGACGAAAACGGAGGGCTTCGAAATAAACTACTGATGGAATGTATTATCCACTTTGCTGTGCCTTCGGGCTAGACGCAAAAGCAGAATTCCGAAGAAACCCTTACCGTTCGCGAGTAGCTGGGCTTGCTTCGTATCGGACTGTATCGGACTCGTATCGGACGTATCGTATCGTATCGGACTGCTTGCGCGGATGGCTTTGCGTTTACGGACAGGTAAACCTGCGGTAGGTTTGTCATGGCGATGGACTGCTTAACGATAAGTGGACGAGATATATTCAGCAAGCCCTCTACGACAATAATGTGCATCTGTCTGCTGCGAATCTGTAGGAAATCTCTTGGGTTGAATGAGCACTGACATTTTTCTTCGCGAATGAATTTAGTGATTTAATGCAGTATCCGCGCCATGCCTTGCGTTGCGATGTATAGGCGCACAGAAAGACAGTAGAAAAATACGAAAGAAGAGAGAAAAGAGACGAATTTACGACATACTACTTATTAATTAATATATAAATAAATAAATAAATAAATAAATATATATATAAGATCAAGAGTACATAATAACACCTACAGTACACCTACAATACACATAAGTAGGCCTACACATAACATGGTGTTATTATGTACTCTTGATAAGATACAAAGTGTAACAAGGTGATGTTATTACGCATTACATATCTTCAATGTCTCACAACGCCTGTATGTTTGTTGAAGAATTAAGTTCATAATGTAAACAATTGATCTGTTTTGCTTCAGGCGAGAGCACGCGTTACGATGACTGGTGGACATACGGAGGCTTTTCTGGTAAGCTCATTTGCATGTTAATTGCCTGCCTAGCATGCTCGCATTACGGACCGATAAAGCGACTCTCGTCTTGTCATATTAATTACTATCATAATTGCATTACATTCTATTCCATTAGGCTGATATAATCCGATGTATTATTTTGAAGTGATTCGGTGTAGCATGCCGTGGCTATGATGTAACGCGGGTCAGGGCTCGGTGAATCAGCTAGTCTGAAATCATCATTATAACCAAGCGCACGTCCTTACGTAAGATGGTAACGATGGCACGAAGGTTAACAGACCACCTTTCTCGATCCCGCGAATCGAAGTGTTTTCGAACAATCACCCGAATTCCCGCACATCTGCTCAGAGCAGTTTCAGTCGATCTTTCCGTCCGCCGGAGGTTAATATCCTGAATTTTACGCAGCATCGCGTAGGTGTACATATGCTTTAAAGCCGCAATATGCGCATCCTGACGCTAATTTCTCCAGTACTAGACTAGCAAATACTTCGTGTCATGCATAATCACACTACCTTATGACAAAATAGTTCCTTCCATTTCATTGCGCGTTTGCTTAAAACCCACAAAGGTGCGAAATCTGGCAATCTGGCGCCAACGCCGAATTGTTTACCAAACAATTTAGCCCCGAATCGGTTAGGTGACGTCACATGTTTCTACGGGTTGTACCCGCTGTACGGTTGCTTGGCAGAGCAACGTGAACGTGTCAACAACATCGAAGAATTTGAACAACATTGGAGATATTTTCAAATACCTTTTATAAGACAACGCGCAGTGAAATGGGAGGAACTAGAGTTTATTTTGTCATAAGGTAGTATGATTATGCATCACACGAAGTATTTGCTAGTATAGTACAGGAGAAGTTAGCGTTAGGATGCGCATATTGCGGCTTTAATATTATATAAAATTCCAGTGGTCGCGTAGGAATCATGTGTTCTGTGTGTGCGTGTGTGTGTGTGTGTGCGCGCGCGCACGCTCTTACGCATGCTCGGACACACACACACACATACACACACGCACGCACACGCACGACACACACACACAACACACAACACCACACACCACACATATATATACACTCACACGGCCCGACACACACGCCACGCACACGCACACACACACGCACACAGACATAACAGACATCACACATACACGCACACACTCACACACACACAACGCACACACACACCACACACACACTATACACACACGCACCCGCACACGCACACACACACAACCACACACACACACACACCACACACACCACACACACACACACATATATTATATATATACACACCAACGCACACACACACGCAACACGCACACGCACACGCACACGATCACACGCACCACAGACACAAGACACACCGACATACACGCACACACTCACACACACAGCATCACACCACACACACACACACACACACACACACACACACACATGCACACACACACACGGACCGACACGCTCACGCACACAGCGCCTATACACACACTACACACATGCACACACACACGCACACGCAACACGACGCACACAGACACACAGTCGCGCGCGTTGTCGCGTCAGCGCGCGATCGCCGACAGGCAATTTCATCTCGCCGTGTTATTTTAAAATGTCCCGCCGTTCGCTGGGAAATTAACGTCGGATTTGAGCAGCTGCAGCGCCCGTATCAAGCCCGCTGTCGCTATGTGATGCTGTGGAGACTCAGTCTGTCCGTGATGTCGAGACCACTATATTAATTATATATATATATATTTGTGCTGTGTGTGTGTGTGTGCAATGTGTGTGTGTGTGTGTGTGTGTGATGGTGTGTGTGTGTGTGTTGTGTGTGTTGTGTGTGTGTGTATGTATATATATATATATACATATATATAACGAAATGCACGATGTAAAACTAAATGTCGGATTATTCTCTCTTTTTTTTAACCATAACTGAATATCGTGCAATCTAATAACTTTTCTAGAAGAATATATATATATATAAGGCATATATTATATATAACGCAGCTGATTCTTTAATGAAACTTCAATCTCTATCAACTATACTTGAAAATATATTGCGTAAATGGTGTTGTCAAAATGTTATGTTGCCTCAGGCATGCGTTTGCCAAAGACCGGCTGCTCGCCACTTTACTGCAAAGATCAAAAATGGATACGCCGACTACGGATGAAAACAGAAACGCGGAAGTATGGGCTCAGGAATACAAATACGCACAAATCCTGCTATTCAACAGTAAAATCAATTTAGACTAAAGTTAAGTAAGCTAGTGTTCTTGAGCAACGCAACATCGGGCAGCTTTAAAAATCACAGGAGAGCAGCCTTTTCGATTCGTGTTGCCCAACCACACAATTTCGGGACTTTGCGTAATATTTTTAATGTTTTAAAGTGGGATGCATACGTACAATCTATTCTGATATGCATGTGGCTCGCTGTTATAACCAATTCACGGGACTACTTTGGGATCTTTTACTAGAATTATTATGACGTCATTTCCATTACCCGCGAATGCTAATGATGCAAGATAAACGTTCACGTTGTTGCAGGCGACGTGTGCGTGCCCCAGTTTGCATTGCTGTAATCCATAGCAAGGACGGCCCTCGAGATTTGTTTGTACCGATTTGTAACGCGGACGAATTTATGGCAAGACGAAGCATAATGATGATGGATGGTACTGCTTGTTCACTGCATGCAAAGAAGCCAAATCCATCGGCTTTTCAGCATCGCTTTCCTATTCATCGTTCGCGTCGTTTCTTGGCATCACTTCAGCTGAAATAAAGACGCGCAGCAATGTTTACGCTAACATGCATTTATAATCGGCAAGTCTCACCGCGTTTTTCATCATGGAAATGGACTTGCGTGTGGCAATTTACAATTCTTCAGGACATCAAGCGACGGTAGAAGACAGCACGACGTATATAACGAAATTGATCACGTTATTTCACGTACATTTCAAACACCTTGGTTAACGTTAAACGTTATTTATTTAGTGGAGCTTAAATAATGAAAAGATGACGATGTAAAGATTTCCTAGTGCATTTCTGCTGTGTACCATCCGACAGTGTCTTATTAATTATACGCGAGTGATGAAGAGGAATAGGAAGAGAGTGATGGTGAAAGGAAACGCCCACCGTCCCATATGCCGCATTTGAGTCTATGTCTTTCCCACTATTCCTTCATTGCTATATCTCCTCACTATTCATTTATTTCTATCTCTCCCCACGCCACCTCCACTCCCAGCTTCCCTCTTCTCATTTCGTCATCCCCACATCACATCCATATTCCTTTACTCATTCTCATGTCAGCACCTCCTTTTTATCTTCAGAATTATCCTGTACGTGCCTCCACACTTCTCTTCCCAACGACCTCATATCTATCCACCTCGAATATTA
>NW_014577389.1:62776-73442 GCF_000485595.1 Priapulus caudatus
ATCCCTCACCTCCTCCATTCTCCTTCCACCTTCACCCTCCCCCAATATTCCTCACCTCCTCCATCCTCCTTCCACCTTCTACACTGCCGCACATCCCATCGGTGTATTAATTGGCAGTGTAGCGTAACGTAACGTAAGGCAATTGCTGGAGGATTGGCACAGCAATGGACTTTTTTTTATCAGTAAACTCCGCGCTTTGCTTTACAACCGTTGTCACTATCTACTGGCAAGATCGTGTCGGCACCTTTTAAGCAAAATACTCGAAATGAAACATATATCGTAGATCTTCCACTCCTAGCTCTTCCAAAACCAAGGCTTAGCGAACGCATATACTTGTGTGAGCTAGTCACAAACGGTTAAATCCAGAAGTTCACTACAGATTTGAGGGGCCTCACTATAGAATTTTTATTCTAGCTATTATAATCATCAATTACCATAAACTAGGAATTTTAAAGCCGCACAATGCGCAGCTAAACGCTAATTTCTCCGGTACTAGACTAGCAAATACTTGCAGTTTCTCCGGTACTAGGCATGCATAATCACACTACCTTATGACAAAATAAACTCTAGTTGCTCCCATTTCACTGCGCGTTTGCTTAAAACCCACAAGAAAGAGGTGAGAAAACTGGCATTCTGGCGCCAACGCCGACTTGTTTGCCAAACAATCTAGCCTCGAAGTGGTTAGGTGACGTCACATGTTTTTATCTTTGCTACACCCGTACCGCTGTACCGCAGCACCGCTTGGGGAAACTGTCAACAGCATTAGAGGTATTTTCAAATACCTTTTATAAGACAACACGCAGTGAAATCGGAGGAACTAGAGTTTATTTTGTCATAAGGTAGTGTGATTATGCATGACACGAAGTATTTGCTAGCCTAGTATTGGAGAAATTAGCGTTTGGATGCGCATTGTGCGGCTTTAACATTTTTGTCGAGGAAGTTTAATACAGAATGCGTATAATATTAGCAAAACACACATCACATACATTTTACTCGCTATTGTAGTTTTTCTAAAGTCGTCACATCATTGAATGACGAAATTATAAAAATCATAGACACAGAATCCATGCGTATATTCAATTTCTCGAAATAATAAGAAAAACAGGGCGTGTGGTGTGGTAAGTTGACCGTGAAAACTCGGCAGGAACACCAACAGTATATTGCTTATATCTATTAAATATCGTACATTCTTATTTATGCGTAATATACTCAATATATTTAAGCTTACTTTACTCAACGTTTTACGAATCATGATCGAGTCCCAGTGAAAAAAAAATCTAAAGTATTATCAGCTGAACGGGTTGAACGGCCGTCGTTTTACGACAACAAATCACGCGCACACTCGCGCTTATCGGAAACATGCATATATATAGTCTTCCGGCTGCGCGCAACCGATGAGGGTTTTATGGTCATTGCACGCATTAACAATGACGAATGCATCCCTCGGTTATCATAATCCGAGTGATATGTTCCCCGGTTATAGCTGGCGCCCCCCCTCCCGAAACGACACGCTGGAGTGTAGTCGGTAGAGCTTCGCGCTCTCGACGTCTATGCAAACAGTGTATAAACGAATGGCGCAAACAATAACGCGTCGGCTGCAAATGAGAAACAAGCGCCTATAACGCCATTGAAACGGTCAACAATTTCTAATCACGTTTCGCGGAATTTGTAGCGCCCGTTGGAAATTTAATCTCTTTAATCGCGTACCGCGGGCATTGATTTTGCCACCAGTAAATCTATGTGAGCAAACAAAAGTCAACGCATTAGTGGCGAGCGTGAATAGCCAGCTTCGTTGCGATGAATAAAGCACTGAGCGCACGCTCGTGGGAGCCCTGGTCGGTGTGTGAGGGGGAGAGAAAAAACCCGCGCATGCTGCCTATTTTCACAGAAGGAGCGCGCCAGATTTCCTCAGACCCCGTTTTCGCATAAGGCGGCCAAAGGAAACACATTGCACGGGTTCGCGTGTGTGATAACAGATAGGATGATTCGTCATGAAACGAGCTTTTAAAAATCACGAGTTATTTCTCTAAGAAAGACTGCGGTGACATACTTACAGCTGCGTGTATGAGGCAAGTCCAGTGTATTTCTCTAGCTGTAACTCTGGACTATACTAGCGCTATAAAATGATCTCCTATCATGATACAAAACTCCGTTTTGCTAGTAGCAGTTAAGCAGTTATGAGTAGGGTTGGTGCCCCCCTTGCTGGTATCAAGAACGATATCTTATATCAAGAACGAAGATGGATCAAGAACTACACCTTGCAGAACAAGATTGTGCAACTTTTCTGCTTAGTATAATATGCGCGGAACTCACTTGCCTACATCCATAACCAAGTAAGATTGATGACGTACTAAAGACCGCTTACGACGGTTTAGTGATAGGAGCCGTGCTATACAATTATTAATGACACTATTATTAAAACTTTACTTCTAATTCTTCTACTTCTACTCCTTCTACTTTTACTTAAAATTGTTTCTCACTGTTTATCGTCAACAAATAGCCAGCACATGCATTATTGTTTGTCCGTGTTCACGCTCTGCTCGTGAGCTACTAATACCCCAGCTCTTGTAATCATTCTATTTTTTAAAGGCGACAAAAAATATATATGAAAATATTTATGTCCGTAACTAGGGACTATACGAGGGCGATACGAGTAAAACGTGAAACGTCAACCGCCTGCCGCTGGTTGATTGTCTACTAAATTTCCCATAGGATGGCGTTCTAAATGGATTCCTGCTCCCGGGGGTCGTTTGCGGCAGATGTTGCTTACTTTTGACTTCTATCAACTATGTATATCTGCTGACTGTTATGTATTCGGGTGAAACGTGGAAAGCCTTTGCGTTCGGTTGCGTTTAATCTGGTATACGTGCATATTCTGGGATCGTTGTTAGTCACACCGAAAAAAAGAAATATCTTGAAAAACGTATATATAGATTATAGCTTTATTTACTACTACTATTTATACTATTACTACTACTACTACTACTACTACTGTTGCTGTTACTACTACTACTACTACTACTACTACTACTACTACTACTACTGTGCTGTTACTACTACACTACTACTACCTACTACATACTACTTACTACTACTACTACTGTTTGCTGTTACTACTACTACTACTACTACTACTACTACTACTACTACTACTACTGTTGCTGTTACTACTACTACTACTACTACTACTACTACTACTACTACTACTACTACTACTACTACTACTACTACAAGAACAACAACAACAAAGCCAACAGTCACCAACGACATTCCTCTAGTCTAGCAACACAATCTCAGTCTACTATAATTCCTCTCGTCTTATTCATATCACCGATCTTCGTCGCATTAACAGCATTTCCCGCCATTGTGGGCCCGAGGTTACCCACAGCCCCGTAGTTCTATAGCGGAATCCATCCGCAAGCTCTTACAATACGCTCTGCAGTCTTTGTGTGTTGTGTTTGTTGAGATCGGCTCTCGCTCTTATATATACACACTTAGATTCAGCCGACAGCGGCACGCCGTACAATAACCTCACAGTCGCCGCCAGGTTTCCTTTCTGGTTCGCGTTTTTTTTTCTCTTCGCTCGTTGTCAATCAGGCTTTCTAATCAGGACGATTAGAATTAGAATTCAATCTCATCTATTATGAATGCAAAATTATTCGCCAATAAGTACGCCTACGACTTATCTCGCCCCCGAGAGCGCGCCACCGTAAGACGACGCCGAAACTTCTCATTAATGCCATTATGTGTCTCGACTAATTGCACAGCACTGCGTGCGTATCGACGCACCGTGGGTGGGTGGTGGGAGGAGGGGAGGGGGGTAGCTCGATACGGCTAGGGCTCGACTTACGCCCCAGCACGCGCACACGCACGCACGCGCGAACGCACGCACGCACGCACGCACATGAACGCACGCACGTCCCTCGCCACGAACCAGAGTCTCACGTTGCCCTAACCCGCCTTTTGAAAAAGCGCGTATCGCCCTCTTCCCCGAGTTCGATGAAGTCAAACCACTTGCCCTATATGTGTGTGTATGTGTGTGTGTATGTGGACTACGATCAGGAATCGATGTACGGCTGCGCGCGGAAGCTGCGCTCTAAGAAGCCCGTTCCTTTCATTTTCGTGTCCTTCTCGGGTTGGGTCGGCAAACAGCATTAGTTCCGGGTTTGCTCTTTTCCCTGCGCCGGACTGAATGCAATTCGTCAAATAAAGGACTTGCTCAGCAGTTGGTCTATAGTTTCTTAGCGCTGTTGGACTCCGTATGGCGAGTGCAGCACCTTGACACGCACACACGTTCTCCCACGCACTCACGCCCCCACCTCCGCGCACGCACGAACGCACCCACTCGCACACACACACACACACACACACACACACACACACACACACACACACACACACGCTGTAATACATGTATATACCTATACTGCTAATACCTGTATGTACCTATACTGTAATACTGTATTATAACTATTACTTATACCTGTATGTACCTATACTGTAATACATTGGTATATACCTATACTGTTAATACATGTATATTACCTATACTGTACTACATGTATATACCTGTACTGTAATACCTGTATGTACCTATACTTATACATGTATATACCTTATACTGTAATACCTGTATATACCTATACTGTTAATACTGTATATACCTATACTGTAAATACCTGTTATATACCTATACTGTATACCTGTATGTACCTATACTGCTATACATGTATTCCTATACTGCTAATACCTGTATGTTACCTATACTGTAATACCTGTATGCTACCTATATGTAATACCCTGTATGTACCTTACTGTAATAACATGTATGTACCGTATACTGTCATACATGTATGTACCTATCTGCTAATACCTGTATATAACCTATTACTGTAATACCGTATATACCTATACTGTAATAACAGCTATCAGACCTATACTGCTAATACATGTATATTACCTATTACTGTAATACAGGTATGTACCTATACTGTAATACATGTATATACCTATACTTGTATCATGTATAATACCTTACTGTAATACATGTATATACCTAATACTGTAATACATGTATATATCTATTTACTGTAATACCTGTATGTACCTATACTGTGATACGATGTATATACCTTACTGTCAATTACCTGTATGTAACCTATCTGTAATAACATGTATATAACCTATACTGTATACCTGGATTATCCCTATACTGTTAATACTGTATTATAACCTATACTGTAATACATGTATGCTACCTATACTGTATACCTGTATGTGACCTATACTGTAATACATGTATTACCTATGCTGTAATCCTGGTATGTACCTCATACTGTATACAGTTATACCTGTTACTGTGAATACATGTACTGTACCTATTACCTGTATACATGTATGATTCACCTATACTGCTAATACCTGTATATACCTGATACTGTTATACCGATTACCTATATGATAATCCTGATATACCTATACTGGTAATACAGGGTGTATATACCTGTACTTGTAATACCTTGTATGTACCTATGAGGCTTGTGATACATGTGTATATGTTACCCTCTGTATACTGTAATACCTGATGTACTATACTGTGGTAATACTGATGTATGTACCTATACTTAATACTGGGGTACTTCCTGGGAGGTACTGTAAGAGTACCTGTTACCTATCTTATACGCTGTATATACATTACTTGTAATACTGTATGTACCTATACTGTAAACATGTTACCCTATACTGTGGGAGATAGCATTGGTGAGGTATACTACTGAATACCTGTATTACCTATATCCGTATACCTTAGTTACCGTATACTAATACAGTATATACCTATACTTATTACCTGTTATGACCTATACTTGTAATACAGTATATACTACTACTGTAGTACATTAGTTATGAGCTATGTGGTATACATGTATTACCTATTACTGTCAAGTGTGTCTTGTACTATACCTATACTGGTATTACCGGTTATACCTATACTGTACATACATGTAATATTACTCTCTTCTATACATTATGTACTTATATGTTTGTATGTGTACCTGTTACTGAATAGCATGTGTTGACTGTACCGTATACTGGCTAATACATGTTATATAACTATACTTGTATACCGTGTATATACCGTATACTGTAAATACCTGTACTATACCTTATTATCGTGTTAATTCCTGTATGTGTACCTATGCGTTGTGAGAGTGAGTCGTGTAGTACCTATACTGGTAATACATGTATATTACATAGACTGTGAATACATGTATGTAACCTATACGTAATACCTGTATATACCTGATTACTGTAACTACCTGTATGTACTATACCTGTCAATACGCTGATATGACCTATATGTAATACCTGTATAACCTTATACTGTAAACATGTATATACCTATAGCGTGTAATACCATGTGGATTACCGGAACTGGTAATACATTGTTATACCTATACTGGTTAATAACCATGTATATACCTATACTGTAATACATGTAGATACCGTACATTACTGCTAGACATGTAGTGTACCTATACTGTCAATACATGATTACCTATACTGTAATACATGTATGTACCTTATACTGTATATACCTGTATGTACCTATACTGTCAATCATGTATACTTATACTGTAATACATGTAATACCGTATACTGTAATACATGTATATACCTATACTGTAATACCCTGTATATACCGTATACCTGTAATACCCTGTAATATCCTATACTGTAATACCTGTATATACCTATACTTCTAAATACATGTATATACTATTTCTGTAATACATGTACTTATACCTATACTGTAATACTGTACTAATACCTATACTGTAATACATGTATATACCGTATACTTGTATACCTGTATTTATACCTATACTGTGAATACATGTACTGTTACCTATACTGCTAATACATGTATTACATATACTGTGAATTACCTGTATATACCTTACTGTAATACATTGTATGTAACCTAGTACTCGTAATACATGTACTGTACATATACTGTAATACCTGTATATACCTATACTGTAATACAATGTAGCATATCTGTAATACCTGGATGATACCCTATACTGGAATACCCTGTATGTACTATACTGTAATACATGTATTGTACCTTACTGTAATACCTGTAATACCTATACTGCTAATACCTGTATGTACCTATACTGTAATACATGTTATATACCTATACTGGTAATACATTGTATATACTATACGTATACAGTATAACCTATACTGTAATACCTGTATGTACCTATTACTCTAATACATTATATACCTATACTGCTAATACATGTATATACCTATACTGTAATTAGATGTATAATACCTATTACTGTAATACCGGCTATATCCTATACTGGGAATACCTGTATGTACCTATACTGCAATACATGTAGGTATACTATCTGTTACATGTACTATACCTGTTACTGTATACATGTATTACCTATACTGTAATAATGTATAATACCTATACTGTAAACATTGTATGTACCATATTTACTGCTAAGTACCGTATATTACCTATACCTGTAATACCTGTACTAATTATACTGCTAATACATGTATAATACCTATACTGTAATTACCTGTATGTACTATACTGGTTAATAACTGTATAATACCTATACTGTAATACCTGTATACTCCCTATACTCGGTCAATACACTGTATTACCTTACTGTTAATACCTGTATTATACCTATACTGTGAATCATGTAATGCTACCGTATTACTGTTAATACATTGTAATTACCTATACTGTAATACATGTATTACCTTCATACTGTAATACATTTTATTCCTATACGTGCCTAATACATGTATGTACCATCATACTGTAATACATGTATATACCTATCTGCCTATACACTGTATGTACCTATACTGTTCAGTGTATATACTATACTGCTAATACACTGTATATACCTATACTGCTAATACATGTATGTACCATACTTGTATAATACATGTATATAACCTATACTGTAATACATGTATATTATTATTACTGTATACATGTACTGTACCTATACTGTCATACATGTACTGTACCTATACTGTAATACATGTACTATACCTATACTGCTAATACCATGTAGTGTTACCTATACTGTAATACATGTACTATCCTATACTGTAATACATGTATGTACCTTATACTGTAATACTGTACTATATCTATACTGTAAATACATGTATATACCTAATACTGTAAAACATTTTATGTACCTATCTGTAAATACATGTATCATACCTCATACTTATACATGTATATACTATACTTTTTTTTTTTTTTTCTGATACCATGTATATACCTATACTGTAATACCTGTATGTACCTATACTGTAATACTGTTATCCTATCACTGTAATACATGTATATACCTATACTTGTATACCTTATATCTTATACTGTAATACCTGTACATACCTATACTGTATACAGGATATGATAACCTATACTGTAATACATGTATACCTATACTGTAATTACATGTATATCACCTTATACTGTGATACCTGTATATAAGCCTATACTTAATACCTGTTGTACCTAATTATACATGTATGTACCTATACTGTAATACCTGTATGTCATAGTACTGTAATACATGTAATATAACCTATACTGTAATACCTGTATATACCTATACTGTAATACCTGTATGTTACCTACTACTGTCAATACCTGTATATATCTATACTGTAAACATGTATATACCTATACTGTAATACCTGTATTGTACCTATACGGTAATACATGCTATTGTACCTATACTGTAATTACATGTATATACCTATTACTGTAATACCTGTATGAAGACATATGTAATACATGTATGACCTATACTGTAATACCTGTATGTACCGTATACTGTACATACCTGTATGTTCACTTGACTGTATAGCATTGTATATACATACTACTGTAATACCTTATGTACTATACTGTAATTACCTGTTATACCTATACGTAATTACCTTATGTACTATACTGTAATACATGTATAACCTATACTGTTAATACATGTCATATACCTTACTCTACATACATGTATGTACCTTGTACTGTATACATGTAGATACTATACTATAATACCTTGTATTACCTATACTGATAATCTGTATATACCTATACCTGTAATACACTGTAGATACCTATACTTAATAAGCCTGTATGATACCTATACTGTATTACCTGTATATACCTTAACTGTAATACATGTATATACCTGTACTGTACATACATGTATATACCTATACTGTAATACCTGTATATACCTATACTGTAAATACCTGTATGTACCTATACTGCTAATTACCCTTGTATATACCTATACTGTAATACATGTATATACCTATTACCTGTAATACATGTACTATACCTATACGGCTAATACATGTATGCTTACCATATCTAGTAATACAGTATATACCTATATGTAATAAATGTATATACCTGTACTGTATACCTGTATATACCTATACTTGCTAATACCTGTATATACCTATCACTGTATACATGTATATAGCCTATACTGTACATACCTGTATATACCTATACTGCGAATACCTGTATATACCTATACTGTAATACATGTAATGTACCTATACTGCTAAGACATGTATATACCTATACTGTAATACCTGTACTATAGCCTATACCTGCTAATACCTTATTGTACCTTTACTTGTAATACCTGTATATCTATACTGTAATACCTGTATATACCCTATACTGCTAATACCTGGTATACTATATCTGAATTACATGTTATATACCTATACTGCTAATACATGTATGACCTTCTGTAAACATGTATATACTATTACTGTAATACATGTATGTACCATATACTTGAATACATGTATATACCTGTATGCTTAAAATAAGGCGAGCTGTACTTACCTATACTGTAATACATGTATACCTTATACTGTACATACAGTATGAACCTATACTGTAATACATGTATATACCTAATACTGTAAATACCTGTATGTACCTATACTGTAATACCTGCTAATGTACCTTTACTGCTATACCTGTATATACCTATACTGCTCATCCTGTATGTACTATACTTGTATACCTGTATACTACCTATACTGTAAACATGTAATACCTATACTGTAATACCTGTATATACCTATACTCCTATACCTGTATGTACCTTACTGCTAATACCTGTAATACCTGATACTGTAATACATGATGTACCTATACTGTAAATACATGTATATACCTCGTACTGTAATACATGTATATACCTATACTGTAATACATGTATATAACCTATACTGTAATACATGTATACTACCTTACTGTATATACAGTTATCATACCTATACTAGTATAACCTGTATGTACGTATACTGTATACCTGTATGCTCCTATACTGTATACCTGTATATACCTATACTGTAATACCTGTATGTACCCTATACTGTAATACATGATACTATTACCATATACTGTAATACCTGTTATGTACCTATACTGTAATACATCGTATGTACCTATTACTGTAATACATGGTATATACCTATACTGTAATACATGTATATATAGACTGTATCTGAATACCTATACTGTAATACATGTATGTACCGTATACTGTAACCTTACCTGTATTATATACCT
>NW_014577389.1:73467-79576 GCF_000485595.1 Priapulus caudatus
ATACTGTAATACATGTATATACCTATACTGTAATACATGTATATACCTATACTGTAATACATGTATATACCTATACTGTAATACATGTATATACCTATACTGTAATACCTGTATATACCTATATGATATTTACCTGTGTTTAATACCTATATGATATTTACCTGTGTTTAATACCTGTGCTGTTTAAACCTGTGCGTTTACGATATTCGGCAACCTGATTATATTTACCTGCCGGTATATATACCGTGCCCGGTAATATCTACTCCGTACGAGCACCGTACTTGTATCGTTGCAGTCGGTCTGCTAACTGCGACGTTACAAATAGGGCTATAATTGCTGTGTCGAATGCGGTTTGCTAACATAGCGGGCGCGAAATTTTGACACGGGGTTTCGACGGCTGGCTCATTAAGATTTTTGCAATAGTTACAACCAGTGTAATCATTTTGGTCTGTGTTGGACGGACAAGCAATTCCCTTTCAGTACACACCACACATATTTACGCGTACATGTTGGTACGTTTTTGTTGCAGCGGTGAATGTTGTACACAATACTTCACATAATGCAGTTCAAATGGCCTTTCCTATTTTCGTTAAAACGGTTCAAACGCTACAGTACTGTAATAGGCGTGCAATCGCAGCGTTTCAAGGCGCGTTGCAATATATATTTCGCATATAAGCGATAACGTTCCAGTGCCGAAGGCGGTGGAGCTTCACTACAACCAACACAGCATTTAAACGCTGCGGACATATTGGTGTCTGAAGCACCATGGCGTTTTCGAATGCAGCCCTAGCCCATCCTGGTAACCTGCAGTGGGCGGTTTACCCGAAAGCCATAGTGAATCGAGTCTGATGACATCCCCGCATCATCGATGCAGTCAGACGTTGTCTAGTTACAAACGAAAACGCGTTTCGGGACGAGGTTGCACGCATGTACGGTGTACGAACGCACGCAGCACGCAGCGCGGGACGCACGCACGCACGCACGCACGCACGCACAGCACGCACGCAGGGACGGTGTACGCAACGCGGTTGATGCATGGGCTCGAAATCTCGTTACTCGCAAATTTGCCGGATTGCATTTCACTCGGTAAAGGAGTTATCGCACCCGGCGCTGCCTGATCTCGTGCTTTATGCCGACGGTTAGCTCAACCCGTGCGCAGATTCCTGCCCGGGGGTGGTGCTTATGCCTAGCTCTAGAACTATAGCCCTCCGCCTAGGCCTGTGGCAGAGCGAAGAGCTATAGTTCTTTCTAGAGCTAGGCCCAAGTACGCACGCGCGGAGTACGCGCACATTCCCTCAGTCATCGGTCGCCGCGCTTCTACTTTTTTTGCTCTTCTAATTACTTTAATTATACGCCCCGTTCCATTCTCTGCATCTGTCGAGTCGATTATTTTCGTCTCGCCGCAGCTCTCTCTCTCTCTCTCATTTTTTTCGATTTTTCCCTTTCTCTCTCTTTCTCCATCTCTCCTTCTCTCGCGCCGCTTCTTTCTCCTTTGTCCTCGCTTCTATTTCACTCTCTCCATCTTTCTTTATATCTTACAACCGCTTGCTCTCTCTCTCTCTCTCTCTCTCTCTCTCTCTCTCTCGCGCGCGCGCGCGCGCTCTCTCGCGCTCTCTCTCTCGCGCTCTCTCTCTCGCGCGCTCTCTCGCGCTCTCTCTCTCTCGCGCGCTCTTTCGCGCTCTCTCTCGCGCGCTCTCTCTTTCTCTCTCGGTCTCTTACCAATTTCTCTCGTTCATTCTCTCCACAATCACAACTGTTTCTCTCAATAACCCTCGTCCATATAACGAATCCCACACACCGACTCCAGCTCTCTTTCTCTCTCTCTCTCTCTCGCTCTCTCTTTATCGCTCTCTCTCTCTCTTTTTCTATCTATATATCTCTCTCTCTCTCGCTCTCTGTCTCTCTTTCGCCCTTCTCTCTCTCTCTTTCGCTCTTCTCTCTCTCTCTCTCTCTTTCTCTATCTCTCTCAAGTTTTCTCAATCTCTCTTTTTCTTTTTCTCTGTCTCTCTCTCATTCTCTTTCTTTCTCTGCCCCTCTCTTTCTTTCTCTCACCCTCGCTTGCTCTCTCTCTCTCTCTCTTTATTTTTTTCCTCCTCTCTCTCTCTCTCTTTCATTTCTCTCTGGCGTTCGATTGTGCTAGAGTGTTCTGAAGCAATGTTCAGTGACAATAAGAATTACATTGAACCACCCGGCAAGCTAAAGAAACAGCATTGTGCATCCATCGCTAACGAGGTGCCTCTGTTTTGATTTGCCAGATGTGTAACGATACAGGTGCAGTGCACGAGTTTCTTTCTTAACAATGGGCCAGCCTCTCGTCATTACGCTACGTTGTTTGTCGGCAAGCGGTAATTGAAGAAAGACGATTGAGATTGAGATTTTTTTTAAATAATTCGTCGAGGAAAAGCGTATTTATTCATTATCAAATTATTATATAAATTTACTTTGATACACATGACTTGGGATGTCTCTTTCGTCTACAGCTGACTCCGTGACCGGCTGACCAAGTGAAACCATCTGAAGCCACGCATACTAAATGAATCGACAATCTAAAACAAATATAAACTACTATCCGTTAATCTATAATCTATAATATATAATCTATAATTTATAAATATATAATCTACAGACTATAATCTATAAATATATAATCTATAGACTATATACTATTTGATTATGAATAATCACTAGGCACATGAACTTTGGGCGCATAAATGTGTGATATCTAGTCGCAAGTGTCATGTAAGCGTGACCTGATTTTGACCGACTCACTGACTACACGGTAGCGCGAGTGAGTTTACCTGATTATTCACTCACTCGGCGACACACGTGCGCAGCAGCAGCAGACGCGCGCGTAGAAGCACACATGCTATCACAGACGCACGCACAGACGCACGCACGCACGCACGCACGCACGCACGCACGCGCACACGCACACCTATATGCACGTGCAGGCATCGTCGCGGGTACAAACGCACGCGCGCACGTACGCTCGCACGCACACACACCTAACGCACGCACGCGTGCACACTCGCGCACGTACGCACGCACGCACGCACGCACGCATGCATGCAAGAACGAAGAGACTGATAATAATTGGCGTGTGATTCTATATATCCCACGCGCCGTGTGGGTGCCCCGAGGCACAACCTTGAGCCTTGTTCTTAGACTTACCGCGTCAATATAGAAACCTACTCGGTCCGTTTAGCTGTTTTTTATTCAACTAATTATAGTTCGTTTATACACCCGGTTATCGCGTCGTGTGCACTGGGATGTTGCGCGCATGCGCAAAGGCATGTTGCGCGCATGCGCACGTGCAGTGTACAATTGCTAACTGAACCCTTTTTTGCAGTGAAGCTTACTTATCAAGTCTCTAAGAACAGAATGTTAGACCTAGTTTTTTTCTCTGTGCGCCTGAGCAAAAAAATAATAAGATCAGATAAATATAACTAGATCTCGTGCTCTACTTTTTATCCGACTCATTCATATGGCATCTCCTTATCCACTTGTCTTTATCTGACTTCGATGACTGTCTTTAGATGACTTGCCTTGAGAATGTGATATGTGTATAGAAGGCTATGAACTAAATCCTGACTCTGCCCTACCCGTCTAGCACTCGCGCAATAAAGTGTGCTACGGATAAGTATTCCCCTTTTTTAGTTCCGTTCTACGGTTATCTTCATAACGATTTGCTTCACACGTAGGTACGTGGTTTCTTCGATGTTTATATACGTTTTCGTATTCGCGCTAGCATCAGGGTTCCTAGAGCGCATGCTCAGGAGCGTCAACCGCCGGATGTATTATAACGTTACCCTAACGCTTATAACCCGATGTTCGATATTACGCTCTGATTTATACCGTTAATTGCCACATAGATTCGGGTTAAGTGGTAAATTACAACCGAGAACAAACATGAAAGGTCAAAGGTGAGTGAAAGATGGCGCGCAATGTTTTATTGTGAGATACTTGGCGTTGTTGTTCATTGATGTTCACCGTATGATTGCCCGTCTGATAGACGGCAAAAAATTAACAATAACGCGATGGATAATTTATTTATGAAATGACACACTATATTATTTACACACACATACAGACACACACACACACACAGACACACACACACACACACACACACATGAACCGGAAGATCTATAGAACGGTCTTATAGAAACGCTAGTGCTGAGAAGCAAACGGTTCCTGCCCCTGCAGCCTTGCTCTTGATTATGCCGTCTCTTTTAGTGTTGGGCTATTTTTGCTTTTCTCTATTTCACGTTCTTTCGATTTGTGTGCGTCGTTGGATCCGTCCGTGGTCCTTTCTGTTGTGTGAGATATGCGGTATGGTGAGTGTGTGTGTGTGTGTGTTGTGCTGTGTGATGTGTGTGTGTGTGTGTGTGTTTGTGTGGTGTGCGCAGTGCGTGTTATGTGTCGCGTGTGTGTGTTGTGTGTGTTGTGGTGTGTGTGTGTGTGGTGCGCGCGTTGGTGGTTGTTGCGTGTATGTGGCGTGTGTGCGTGTCGTGACGTGTGTCGTGTGGTGTGTGTCGTTCGCCGTGCGTAGTGTGCGCGGTTGTGGTGTGTTTTCGTGACAGTGTGCGCGCGTGTGTTGTGCGTGCGCTCGCTGTTGTGTGTGTGCTGCGCGCGCGTGTGTGTGGTGTGTGTGTGTGTGATGGTGTGTGTGGTTGTGTGTGTGTGTGTGGTGTGTGTGTGTGCGTGGCGTGTTGTGTGTGGTGGTGCTGTGGTGTTGTTGTGTGATATGGTGCGTGTGTGCGGGATGTGTGTGTGTGTGTGGTTGAGTGTTCGCTTGCGTGTGTAGCGACGCGTGTGTTGTGGTTTGCGTGCGTGGTGTGGCGCTGGATATGTGTGCGAGCGGCTGCGTGTGGTGTAGGCGCGGTGGTGTCGTGTGGTTGTGTGTGATGGCGCGCGTCGGCGTGCGCCGCGCGGTGTGTGTGAAGTGTGTGTGTGGCGTCGTGGTGTGTGTGTGATGTGGGGGTGCGTCCTGTGTGGTGTGTTTGAGTGTGTGTGTGCGTGCTGACCAGCTGCATCAGAACGTAGTCACAGTCACAAGCGTGTGTGGCGATGAACGTGCGTGTGCATCGAAACTTCCCGTGTCGTTGCAACGACACAGGCCAACATCAACCTTCATACTAAGTCTATCGAACTGGCACAGAAGCCGGCACGAGACGCCTGACCATCATCTGATTTGCTCTCCCTGTACCGATTACACTTACCTTTTGGTTCTCGCTTCTCTCCCTTCTCCCAATAATAACACAAGATCCCATTGGTTTTCCCTGACTGCATTTCCGATATAGCGCGCTACACTAGTCGTTACTCTTAGTGTTTCTCAACTATTTAACTCAAACAATTAATCGATTACATGAGTTCATTCGAACAAGCGCAGCAGAGTTAAAATACGAAGAACAGTATCGAAACGAGAGTGGGCCCGGTAGCGATTGTATCGCTTATAAGAGGTTGGCGGTTTCTCTTCCCATAGAACTCATTATAAGATCGAGTAACGTAGATTGGCATTTCTTTTCATTCCATCGTGGAGGAGAGAGTGTTGACCGGCGCGAATAAGATTGAATGGCCCCTGCAGCTCCCCGAGACCGGGGGCCTCAGCCGTTAGTAAAGACATGGTGCCCTAACGTGTCTGCCCCGCTTCGTTCACCGTCGGCTTAGGGCCACGATGGGTCACGTTAGTTACTTAGTCCCAGTTGTCGTTATCGCCGAAGTTTCACGATTGCATCGCCAAACGCTCTCGTATTCGCGTACAAAAACTTGAAACAAATCCTGCTTACGCGTTCATTATTCCATTAATTCTCAGTTTCCTCCACTTCTCCCCCTCCTCCTCCTCCCCTCGCACTGGCTCCCCATCGCGTAGTCTGGCATCATCAAATGAGGACACCGCGCTCCTAGTGTGGCCGCCGACCTGGCATTCCCCGATGTCATTACACACCTCCTCTCCCTGTCCTCTGTGTCCTGCTTCATCCGCCCCGACATCCGGTTTCCTTCTACGGGTCTTCCGCGGCCTGGGGGAGTTCCTCCGGATGCACAGCCACACACCCACACACACACACAACATCGGCACACCCCCCACACACACAGCCGCCCATCCCAC